>NC_029785.2:74157367-74186416 GCF_000816755.2 Arachis ipaensis | reverse complement strand
GCTGGTTCATCGCGCAGGAAGGGTTTAATGAATTTGAATCCACGCGGGCGCGCACCGTGCGCGTCCGCGGGATTGGGTGGAAAATGGGGTAGACGCAGAAGCGTCTTGTGCACTTTTGCGTGGATGGCAAGATAGATGTGGGGCGCGGAAGCAGCATATGCGCCGACGCGCGGATAGGAGATATGGGTATGGGCACGAACGCGTACAGTGCGCGTCCGCGCGAAGTGAGCTGGGCTAAACGCTTAATGCCAGCCCAAAGTTGGTATAAGTCTCGGGTCATTGGCCTGGAAATGGTTTTGGCAAATCGGCGCGCACACAGCATGTGCGCGGGTGCGCGCATTTGCAAAATGTTGATATCGACGCGTATGTGCGCAATGCGCGCACGCGTACACACGGTTGTGCCATTGGCCCAGTGTTGGCGCGAGAGTGGCCCAACTCTCTGGAAAGAGTATGGGCCTGCATATGCGTATGGACGCGCATGCGCACAACGTGCGTACGCGTCCTTGTCACTTTTTTTTTACAAGATGACAAAATCTTTTTTTTTGGCTTTTTGAAAATCTTCAAATACAAGCAAAAGAGTTTGCTCCACAAGTAACCTACAACCAATTTATTGAAACAAATATATAGAAAGAAAACTATCTACAATGGTAACTCAATTCACTTATTAATCAAAACTACAAGAGAGTGGAAATAGTTTACCATGGTGGGGTGTCTCCCACCTAGCACTTTTAGTTTAAGTCCTTAAGTTGGACATTTTGGGACGCTCTTTGTCATGGTGGCTTATGCTTGTACTCATCCTTGAAACTCCAAGGATCCTTGCTCCTCATATGGTTGACAGAAGTTCCAACCATCCTCACCAAGTTTGGATGGAGTTCAAGCCAGTGTATGAGCTCCTATAGTTGGTCTCCGTGCTTCGATCCGGGGTCCCATATCTTATTTTCGCATCCGTCTTCTTGTTGATCTTCATGAATTTTTCGTTCGGGTGGTTGACAAGTAGAACAAGCAGAATTCTATCTAGCATACCAAGCCTTCTTCCTAGACCCATATAAAGTAGCATTCATCCAATCATAGTCCCTATACTTTGAAGCTTTGACCTTGATGAGCCTAATTCCAAACTTCCAACCACTACACAACTCCTTCTTACCCTTAGTTCCACAAAGAGCTCTAAGTTGTCCATCCGTTTCAATCAAGCCATATTCAAGTGAGAAAGTGAAGATTAAGGGTGAGAGTTTTACCCACTTGAATGTTATGTTGGATGGTGACTTAGGGAGGGTGACCTCCCCACACTTAGACAATGCAAGGTTGACTGCTTGATGCTCTTCTTTCTGTATTTCCACCTCTTGATAACTTCTTTCATCTTCTTCATGCTTGTTGACTTCTTCCAATTCCTCCTCATCATCAATCAAATTAAATTTGGGAGGTTATGTGAAATCGACTTCCATATCAACTTCACCTTTTATGGAAGAGTCTTCAATGAGATCACCAACATCATTTAATGTTGAGCTATCTTCAATAGCTTCAATTTCATGTCCCATGGGAGAGGATTCAATGTTTGATAAGAAATTATTGATGATTGAATCTATCTCTTGATCAACCTTTTCATATTCTTCAATCTTGATATGCTCTGGAGGTTGTTGCGACGTCCATGGTGGTTCTGCATCTCCTAGGTCTTCAACCACTTCTTCCTTTTCTTTAATGACCCTTGGTTCCTCCAATTTCTCCAATACAAAGTTCGACTCCTCCTTCTTTTCCACCGAATTTTCCAATTTCTCCTTCATACTTTGCTCTTCTTTTGGTTTTCCACATGTGGCCACGGAGGCCCCTTGAGTATTCAAACATTGGTAGGCTAAAGTGTGCACTACCTTGGTCAAATTAGTCACAAACTCTAGGGTGTTCCTTTGCATATCGGCTTGGCCTTGAAGTAGCAAGGTGAGATAATCATCTATTGGGGCTAGGGGTGGATAAGAGGTTTCGTCATTTTGGAGAGAGAGTTGATAGTAGAAAAGTGGTTCTTCTTGGTAAGGGTATGGAGATGGTGAGTATTGAGGTGGTTCTTCATAGTAGTCATGATAAGGTTGTGGTGGTTCCAAAGATTCTTGCTCATAATGGCCGCAAGAAAATGGTATGGGTGATTGGTCATATGGTGGATATGGATCATAAGAAGGTGCTTGGTAAAGATGGGCTTGTGAGCAAGGTTGATAGTCATGTTGAAGATAAGGTTCACAAGCATATGGTGGTAGTACTTGGTTATCACCAAAGGATTCACCATAGCCGTTAAATTGGCATGCACTAGGATGTGAATTATACCTATAAGTATTCGGAGGTTGTTGCCAATAGGAGTGATCAATTCCTTGAGGCTCCTCCCATCTTGGAGTGTTCCATCCTTGGTGCATGTTATCATTAAAGTCTACATTTCCTACAACATAGCGAGAACCAAACTCATAGCTAAGAGGGTGAGAATTCATAAGGGAAAAGAAAAATAAAACTAACAAAAACTAGAAAACAAGCTAAAGACAAATCTATTTACACTATTCACATATATACAATAATCAATAACATAACACCATTGCAAATCCCCAGCAACGGCGCCATTTTGATGAGAAGGACTTTTGACGGTTTAGAATTCACAATAAATTCTCGTTGTAAAGTATAGTTGATGAGCGGATATTTTATACGCTTTTTGGGGTTAATTTCATGTAGTTTTTAGGATGTTTTAGTTAAGTTTTTAGTATATTTTCATTAGTTTCTAGAAAAAATTCATATTTCTAGACTTTACTATGAGTTTGTGTGCTTTTCTGTAATTTCAAATATTTTCTGGCTAAAATTGAGGGAGCTGAGCAAAAATCTGATTCGGGCTGAAAAAGGATTGCTGATGCTGTTAGATTCTGACCTCTCTGCACTTGGAATGGATGTTCTAGAGCTACAAAAGTCCAATTGGCATGCTTCCAATTGCGTTGGAAAGTAGACATCCAGGGCTTTCCAGCAATATATAATAGTCCATACTTTTCTCAAGGATAGATGATGTAAACTGGCGTTCAACGCCAGTTCCATGTTGCAGTCTGGCGTCCAGCGCCAGAAACAGGTTACAAGTTGGAGTTCAACGCCAGAAACAGGTTACAACCTGGCGTTGAACGCCCAAAACAGCCCAGGAACGTGAGAAGCTTTAGTCTCAGCCCCAGCACACAGGTATAAGCTAGAATCTATTGGCGGCATCCTTGAGAATCCGGAAAGTCTAAACCTTGTCTGTGGTATTCCGAGTAGGATTCTGGGATTGGATGACTGTGACGAGCTTCAAACTCGCGAGTACTGGGCGTAGTGATAGACGAAAAAGGATAGTAAATCCTATTCCGGTATGATCGAGAAACTATAGATGATTAGCCGTGCGGTGACAACGTACTTGGACCATTTTCACTGAGAGGAAGGATGGTAGTCATTGAGAACGGTGATCCACCTACACACAGCTTACCATAGGAGGGACGTGCGTACGTGAAGAAGAAGACAGGGAGAAAGCAGAGATTCAAAAGACAAAGCATCTCCAAAACTCCAACATATTCTCTATTACTGCATAACAAGTATTTATTTCATACTCTTTTACTCTTTGCAATTCAATTTGATAAGTGAATTGTTTTCCTAAATAAGAGTCACAAGGTAACCATAGATTGATTCAAGCCAACAATCTCCGTGGGATTCGACCCTTACTCACGTTAGGTATTACTTGGACGACCCAGTGCACTTGCTGGTTAGTTGTGCAAATTTGTGAAAAATAGTAATATTGACAATGACATGTAACAAATTTGTGCACCAAGTTTTTGGCGCCGTTGCCGGGGATTGTTCGAGTTTGGACAACTAACAATTTATTTTGTTGCTTAGATTAGAAAATTTTTTTCTTTTTGGTTTAGAGTCTTCTATTATTGTTTTTGGTTGAAATTTTCTTTTTTTAAATCCTTATTTTCTCTTTTTTTAAATTTTTCAAAAATTTTATAAACTGATAATTGAGTTCTTCTATTTGAGTTTAGTTTCATATTTTAAGTTTGGTGTCAATTGCATATTTTTATTTTCTTTTAAAAAAAGTTTTGAAATTTATGTTCTTTGTTCTCTCTTCATCTTCAAGTTGTTCTTGTTTATTTTTCTTGTTTGATCTTTAGTTTTTCTTGATCTGCATCTTTTCTTGTTTTTCTTGTGCCTTTTCAAAACATTAGTTTTCAAAAAAGTTTAATTCTTAGTTATTAAAAATACTTCTTCAAAACAAGTGTTACATTTACTGCCCAATTGGCTAGAGCGTTGGTCTATGTTCTTGGTAATTGGGTATCTTCTTTTTAAAATCTTTCTTTTCAAAAATAATTTTTCTTTGATTAAATCTTGTGCCAAACTTTAAGTTTGGTGTTTTCTTGTTAATCTTTTTATAATTTTCGAAAATTTTAGTTTGGTTTTCTAAAAATTTTAAGTTTGGTGTTCCTCCTTCATGTTCTTGTTGTTCTTGTGATTCTTCAAAGTGTTCTTGAGTCTTCCTTGTGTTTTGATCTTAAAATTTTTAAGTTTGGTGTTCCTTGGTGTTTTCCCTCCAAAATTTTCGAAAACAAGGAGCATTAGATCTGAAAATTTTAAGTTGTGTGTCTTTTGTGTGTTTTTCTCTTTCATCATAAAATTCAAAAATAAAAAAAAATAATATCTTTTCTTTATTCTACTCATAATTTTTGAAAAATTAGCATTAAACTAATCATCAAATTTAAAAATCATATCTTTTTCAAATCATATATTTTCCAATCAAATCCTTTCAATCATATCTTTTTCAAAACTTCTTAACCATTTTTTCTCTCTCTCTCTCCATTTTTCGAAAATCTTCACCCATTTTTATTTATTTTATTTTAATTTATTTTATTTTCGAAATAAATAAATAAATAAATAAATAAAAATATTTTTTCTCTATTTTACATCATCTCCCTTTCTCCATCATGGATCTAAGTGAAAATGAACAGTCCAGAAGGACTCTGGGGTCATATGCTAACCCCACCACTGCTTCATATGGGAGTAGTATCAGTATACCCTCCATTGGAGTCAATAGCTTTGAGTTGAATCCTCAGCTCATTATGATGGTGCAGCAAAGTTGCCAGTATTCCGGTCTTCCACAGGAAGAACCTACAGAGTTTCTTGCACAGTTTTTACAAATTGCTGACACAGTACATGATAAGGAAGTAGATCAGGATGTCTATAGATTATTAATGTTCCCATTTGCTGTAAAAGACCAAGCTAAGAGGTGGTTAAATAACCAACCTAAGGCTAGCATAAAGACATGGAAACAGCTGACAGAAAAATTCCTGAATCAATACTTTCCTCCAAAACGGATGACACAGCTAAGGCTCTACTGAATTCAATCAGCAATTGGATTTTTTAACAAAACAATTAGCCGAATTCAAGGAGAGACTACAAGAGACAAGGATGGCTAATATAAATATGGAAGAACAATTAAAGCAAACAAAGCAGCAGCTGTCAAAACAAATAACAGAAGAATGCCAAGCAGTTCAATTAAAAAGTGGGAAAACATTAAATACCCCACCTCAAGGCAGCAGAAAGCCAATAAATGAGCAAACTACCTAAATTCCATATGAGGACAGTAAGAGCCCGGGGAAAAATAATTCTGGCGCTAAAACGCCAGAAATTGGGTGGAAGGCTGGCGCTGAACGCCCAAATCATGCTCAGGACTGGCGTTCAACGCCAGAAACAAGCAAGGAACTGGCGTTGAATGCCCAAAGGAAGCACAGTTCTGGCGTTCAGACGCTAGGAACATATGAGGAGTTGGCGTCTAACGTCACTCCAGCTTCCAACCCTGGCACTCAATTGCCAGTGAGGGATCAAACACACACAAGTGCTGATGACAACCCCTCTAAAAAGGCTTCTTCAACCACTTCTGTAGGAAATAAACCTGCAGCAACCAAAGTTGAGGAATATAAAGCCAAGATACCTTATCCTCAAAAACTCCTCCAAGAGAAGCAGGATAAGTAATTTGCTCGCTTTGCAAATTATCTCAGGACTCTTGAAATAAAGATTCCGTTTGCAGAAGCACTTGAGCAAATACCCTCTTATGCTAAGTTCATGAAAGGGATCTTAAGTCATAAGAAGGATTGGAGAGAAACTGAAAAAGTTCTCCTCACTGAAGAATGCAGTGCAGTCATTCTGAAAAGTTTCCCTGAAAAGCTTAAAGATCCCGAAAGCTTTCTAATACCATGCATATTAGAGGGTAATTGCACCAAGACAGCCTTATGTGATCTTGGGGCAAGAATCAACCTAATACCTGCATCCACTATCAGAAAGCTTGGTTTAACTGAAGAAGTTAAACCAACCCGGATATGTCTCTAACTTGCTGATGGCTCCATTAAATACCCATCAGGCGTGATTGAGGACATGATTGTCAGGGTTGGGCCATTCGCCTTTCCTACTGACTTCGTAGTGCTGGAGATGGAAGAGCACAAGAGCGCTACTCTCATTCTAGGAAGACCTTTCCTAGCAACTGGACGAACTCTCATTGATGTTCAAAAGGGGGAAGTCACCCTGAGAGTCAATGAGGATGAGTTTAAGTTGAATGCTGTCAATGCCATGCAGCATCCAGACACACCAAAAGACTGTATTAAAGTTGATCTTATTGACTCTTTGGTGGAGGGGATCAACATGGCTGAGAGTCTCGAATCAGAGCTGGAAAACATCTTTAAAGATGTTCTGCCTGATCTAGAGGATTCAGAGGAATTGAAAGAGTCTCTGAAATTTCCTCAGGAAGAGGAAAAACTTCCTAAACCCGAGCTCAAACCATTACCACCATCCCTGAAATATGCATTTCTGGGAGAAGGTGATACTTTTCCAGTGATCATAAGCTTTGCTTTAAATCCACAGGAAGAGGAAGCACTAATTCAAGTGCTAAGGACACACAAGACAGCTCTTGGGTGGTCCATAAGTGACCTTAAGGGCATAAGCCCAGCTAGATGCATGCACAAGATCTTATTGGAGGACAATGCTAAGCCAGTGGTTCAACCACAGAGGCGGCTAAATCCTGCAATGAAGGAAGTGATGCAGAAAGAGGTCACCAAATTACTGGAGGCTGGGATTATTTATCCTATTTCTAATAGCCCCTGGGTGAGCCCTGTTCAAGTTGTCCCCAAAAAGGGAGGCATGACAGTGGTTCATAATGAAAAAAATGAACTGGTTCCTACAAGAACAGTTACAGGGTGGCACATGTGTATTGACTACAGAAGGCTCAATACAGCCACCAGGAAGGATCATTTTCCTTTACCATTCATAGACCAGATGCTAGAGAGACTAGCAGGTCATGATTATTACTGCTTTTTGGATGGCTATTCAGGCTACAACCAAATTGCAGAAGATCCCCAGGATCAAGAGAAAACAGTATTCACGTGTCCATCTGGAGTGTTTGCTTACAGCAGGATGCCATTTGGGCTGTGTAATGCACCTGCAACCTTTCAGAGATGCATGCTCTCTATTTTTTCTGATATAGTGGAAAAATTTCTGGAAGTCTTCATGGATGACTTCTCAGTATACGGAGACTCATTCAGCTCCTGTCTTGATCACCTGACACTGGTTTTAAAAAGATGCCAAGAGACCAACCTGGTTTTAAACTGGGAAAAATGTCACTTTATGGTGACTGAAGGGATTGTCCTTGGGCATAAAATTTCAAACAAGGGAATAGAGGTGGATCAAGCTAAAATAGAAGTAATTAAAAAATTACCACCACCTGCCAATGTTAAGGCAATCAGAAGCTTTCTGGGGCATGCAAGATTCTATAGGAGGTTTACAAAGGATTTTTCAAAAATTGCAAAACCTCTAAGCAAACTGCTAGCTGCTGACACGCCATTTTTGTTTGACACAGAGTGCCTGCAGGCATTTGAAAGTCTGAAAGCTAAGCTGGTCACAGCACCAGTTATCTCTGCACCAGACTGGACATTACCATTCGAATTAATGTGTGATGCCAGTGATCACGCCATTGGTGCAGTACTGGGGCAGAGGCATGACAAACTTCTGCATGTCATTTATTATGCTAGCCGTATTTTAAATGATGCCCAGAAAAATTACACAACCACAGAAAAGGAATTGCTTGCTATCTATGCCATTGACAAGTTTAGATCATACTTAGTAGGATCAAAAGTGATTGTGTACACTGACCATGCTGCTCTTAAATATCTACTTACAAAGCAGGATTCAAAACCTAGGCTTATAAGATGGGTATTGCTTCTGCATGAGTTTGATATAGAAATAAGAGACAGAAAAGGGACAGAAAACCAAGTGGCTGATCATCTGTCCCGAATAGAACCAGTAGAAGGGGCGCCCTCTCCCTCTATTGAGATCTCTGAAACCTTTCCGGATGAGCATTTGTTCGCCATTCAGGAAACACCATGGTTTGCAGACATTGCAAACTATAAAGCTGCAAGGTTCATACCTAAGGCGTACAGCAGGCAACAAAAGAAAAAATTAATTTCTGATGCAAAGTACTACTTGTGGGATGAACCCTATCTCTTTAAGAGATGTGCAGACGGAATAATCCGTAGATGTGTGCCTAGAGAAGAAGCACAGAGCATCTTATGGCATTGCCATGGTCACAATATGGAGGTCATTTCGGAGGTGAGCGAACAGCCACCAAGGTCCTCCAATGTGGTTTCTACTGGCCTACACTCTACAGAGATTCCCGAGAATTTGTACGTAACTGTGACAGTTGCCAGAGAGCTGGTAATTTGCCTCATAGTTACGCCATGCCTCAACAAGGAATCTTAGAGATTGAGTTGTTTGATGTATGGGGAATTGATTTCATGGGGCCTTTCCCACCATCATACTCAAACACTTATATTCTGGTGGCAGTTGACTATGTATCAAAATGGGTAGAGGCCATTGCCACACCCACCATTGATACTAAAACAGTGCTGAAGTTCCTCCAGAAACATATATTCAGCAGGTTTGGTGTCCCTAGGGTACTAATCAGTGTTGGGGGCACTCACTTCTGCAACAAACAGCTTTACTCTGCCATGGTCCGGTATGGGATTCGCCACAAGGTGGCGGCTCCATATCATCCACAGACAATGGGCAAGCTGAAGTTTCTAACAGAGAACTGAAAAAAATCCTGGAACGGACTGTAAGTACCCGTAGAAAGGATTGGGCACGAAGCTTGGATGATGCTCTGTGGGCTTACAGAACAGCATTCAAGACTCCTATAGGGACCTCTTTGTACCAACTTGTGTATGGTAAGGCTTGTCACCTGCCCGTGGAACTAGAACATAAGGCCTACTGGGCAACCAGATTCCTAAACTTTGATGCCAAATTAGCTGGAGAAAAAAGATTGCTCCAGCTGAATGAGCTAGAGGAATTCAGATTCACTGCTTTCGAAAATGCCAAGCTTTATAAAAAGAAATCTAAAAGGTGGCATGACAGAAAGCTGTCATCTAGAATCTTTGAACCAGGAGAAAAGGTTCTGTTGTTTAACTCTAGGCTCAGGCTATTCCCAGGGAAACTGAAATCCCGGTGGAGGGGACCATATATGATTACAAGTGTATCACCGTATGGTTATGTGGAGCTTCAAGACATTGATTCTGATAAGAAGTTCATTGTTAATGGACAGAGAATCAAGCACTATCTTGAAGGCAATATTGAGCAAGAGTGCTCAAGGCTGAGGCTAGATTAAAAACTCAGCGTATCTTTTCAATTTTAAATCACATCTTTTCATATCATACTTATTTTTTTTTATAAATCATATCTTCTATCTTATCTTTTTTTTTTTTAAAAAAAAATTTTCGAAAACCCACCCCCTCCCTTTTAAATCCACATTCGGCCTCCCTCCTCTCATCCACCATTCAACACTAGCTCTCCTTTTATCCCTCTCCTTTCTTTTCTTTTGCTTGAGGACAAGTAAACCTCTAAGTTTGGTGTGTTTATCCGTGATCACTAAATTATACCCACTAAGATCATGGCTCCTAAAGAAAAACAAACCACTCCAAGAGGCAAGAAAGAGAGTATTCCAAAACCACTTTGGAATCAAGGGAAGTTCTTAACCAAAGAACATTCAGACCATTACTACAAAATAATGGGTCTAAGATCAGTGATCTCGGAAGTCAAGTTCGATCTGAAGGAAGATGAATATCCAGAGATCCAAGAGCAGATTCGTAATAGGAACTGGGAAGTCCTAGCTAATCCTGAAACAAAAGTGGGAAGGAATATGGTTCAGGAGTTCTACGCTAATCTGTGGCAAACAGACAGGCAGAGAATATCTGGAACTGCCCTCTATGGCTATCGGACTATGGTCAGAGGAAAGATTGTTCACATCCACCCTGACAAAATCAGGGAGATCTTTAAGCTACCTCAGCTGAAAGATGACCCAGACTACTTCAATAGGAGAATGATGAGAACAAACAAGGGCCTGGATAAGATTCTAGAGGATATATGCATCCTTGGAGCCAGGTGGACCACCAGCAGCAAGGGTGTCCCAAATCAACTCAAGAGAGAAGATCTCAAACCAGTCACTAGAGGATGGCTGGACTTCATTGGGTGTTCTATATTGCCCACTAGCAACCGTTCTGAAGTCACTGTCAAAAGAGCAGTGATGATCCATTGCATTATGTTGGGAAAAGAAGCGGAAGTTCATCAACTGATTTCATCTGAATTTTACATACTTGCAAACAAGAACTCCAAAGATGCCAGGTTGGCTTATCCAAGCGTAATCTCTATGCTCTGCAAAGATACTGGAGTAAGGATGGGAATAACGGAGTACATCTCAGTGGAGCAAACAATCACTAAAACCACAATGGAAAAACAACAAATGCAGGATGACCCCATCAAGAGGAGGGCGCAAGAATTCCTCCCGGAAGTCCCTCAATTTGAATATTGGGAATAACTTGAAGCATCTGTCACCAAGTTGCAAGAATCTATGGACCAAATAAAGGAAGAACAGCAAAATCAAAACAGTATGCCCTGCAAACTGCTCAGGGAACAAGAAGGGCAAGGGCGTGACTTAAAGGAACTGAAGTGTCAGAAGTTATATCTTGAAGGACCAAGCACTCCACAGACTAGAGGAACATCCACATCCCAAACTCAAGGTTGTTGAGTTCTAATCTTAACCTTAACTCTGTGATAATTGTTCTTATTTTAGTTTTACCTTAGAAGTTATAGTAGTAATTAGTAGTTATTTTATCTCCAATTAAGCTATAATTTATTTTTCTCATCATCATTAAACATGAATAAAATAGAAGATTTTCTTTAGAATAAGGAGGCAATATTTTTTGAATTTTTAATAAAACAAATTCTAATTGTTTACATGTGGTGGCAATGCTTTTTGCCTTCTGAATGAATGCCTGAACAGAGCATATGTCTTTGAAATTTGATGTTCCTGAATGTTAAATATGTTGGCTCTTGAAAGAATAATGAACATGAGACATGTTATTGATAATCTGAAAAATCATAAAAATGATTCTTGAAGCAAGAAAAAGCAGTGGATACTAAGCTTGCAAAAAAAAAAAAAGCAAGCAGAAAAAGCCAATAGCCCTTAAAACCAAAAGGCAAGGGTAGTAAAAAGGATCCAAGGCTTTGAGCATCAGTAGATAGGAGGGCCTAAGGGAATCAAATCCTGGTCTAAGCGGCTAAACCAAGTTGTCCTTAACCATGTGCTTGTGGCGTGAAGGTGTCAAGTGAAAACTTGGGACTGAGTGGTTAAAGTCAAGGTCCAAAGAAAAAAGAAGAGTGTGCTTAAGAACCCTGGACACCTCTAATTGGGGACTTTAGCAAAGCTGAGTCACAATCTGAAAAGGTTCACCCAATTATGTGTCTGTGGCATTTATGTATCCGGTGGTAATACTGGAAAACAAAGTGCTTAGGGCCACGGCCAAGACTCATAAAAGTAGTTGTGTTCAAGAATCAACATACTGAACTAGGAGAATCAATAACACTATCTGAATTCTAAGTTCCTATAGATGCCAATCATTCTGAGCTTCAATGGATAAAGCGAGATGCTAAAACTATTCGGAAGCAAAAAGCTACTAGTCCCGCTCATTTAATTAGAATCCGAGCTTCACTCAAAAAACTCTGAGATATTATTGCTTCGTGACTTATTTGTATTCTATTTTATTTGTCTAGTTGCTTGGGGACAAGCAACAGTTTAAGTTTGGTGTTGTGATGAGCGGATATTTTATACGCTTTTTGGGGTTAATTTCATGTAGTTTTTAGGATGTTTTAGTTAAGTTTTTAGTATATTTTTATTAGTTTCTAGGAAAAATTCATATTTCTGGACTTTACTATGAGTTTGTGTGCTTTTCTATAATTTCAGATATTTTCTGGCTGAAATTGAGGGAGCTGAGCAAAAATCTGATTCGGGCTAAAAAAGGATTGCTGATGTTGTTGGATTCTGACCTCTCTGCACTCGGAATGGATGTTCTGGAGCTACAGGAGTCCAATTGGTGCTCTTCCAATTGCGTTGGAAAGTAGACATCCAGGGCTTTCCAGCAATATATAATAGTTCATACTTTTCTCAAGGATAGATGACATAAACTGGCATTCAACGCCAGTTCCATGTTGCAGTCTGGCGTCCAGCGCCAGAAACAGGTTACAAGTTGGAGTTCAACGCTAGAAACAGGTTACAACCTGGCGTTGAATGCCCAAAACAGCCCAGGCACGTGAGAGGCTTTAGTCTCAGCCCCAGCACACACCAAGTGGGCCCCAGAAGTGGATTTCTGCACTATCTATCATAGTTTACTCATTTTCTGTAAACCTAGGTTACTAGTTTAGTATTTAAACAACTTTTAGAGATTTATTTTGGATCTCATGACATTGTTAGATCTGAACTTTGTACTCTTTGACGGCATGAGTCTCTAAACTCCATTGTTGGGGGTGAGGAGCTCTGTTGTGTTTCGAAGAATTAATGCAATTACTTCTGTTTTCTATTCAAACACGCTTGTTCCTATCTAATATGTTCATTCGTGCTTCATTATGATGAATGTGATGATCCATGACACTCATCACCATTCTCAACCTATGAACGTGTGCCTGACAATCACTTCTGTTCTACATTAGATTGAATGAGTATCTCTTAGATTCCTCAATCAGAATCTCCGTGGTATAAGCTAGAATCTATTGGCGGCATCCTTGAGAATCCGGAAAGTCTAAACCTTGTCTGTGGTATTCCGAGTAGGATTCTGGGATTGGATGACTGTGACGAGCTTCAAACTCACGAGTGCTGGGCGTATTGACAGACGAAAAAGGATAGTAAATCCTATTCCGGTATGATCGAGAACCTAAAGATGATTAGCCGTGCGGTGACAGCGCACCTGGACCATTTTCACTGAGAGGAAGGATAGTAGCCATTGACAACGGTGATCCACCTACACACAGCTTGCCATAGGAGGGACGTGCGTGCGTGAAGAAGAAGACAGGGAGAAAGCAGAGATTCAAAAGACAAAGCATCTCCAAAACTCCAACATATTCTCTATTACTGCATAACAAGTATTTATTTCATACTCTTTTACTCTTTGCAATTCAATTTGATAAGTGAATTATTTTCCTGACTAAGAGTCACAAGGTAACCATAGATTGCTTCATGCTAACAATCTCCGTGGGATTCGACCCTTACTCACGTAAGGTATTACTTGGACGACCCAGTGCACTTGCTGGTTAGTTGTGCGAATTTGTGAAAATAGTAATATTGACATTGACATGTAACAAATTTGTGCACCAATAGTTTCTAAACCAACAATAATCCTTTCATACAAAAGTTTGTTTGTCACTAGTACAAACCCCTAAATTTATAAACCGAAGTATTGAAACCTCGGGTCGTTCTACCTAAAAATTGCAATGAAGTGTCTTGTTATTGGTTATGGAATATCTTTAGGGGTTTTTGAGATAGGAGACAAAAAATGTAAAATACAATGAAAATAAACTAACAACTATGAAAAGCTCTTGGCAAGGTTATGAGAATTGGAAGTCCTATCCTCATTATCCTCCTCAATTGTGATGAGAATTGTCCATTGCTACCACTTAGTTAACCTCTAACCATGGAGGAAAGTCAAGTGGATGAATCACCTTGATTCCACAAGTCTTAGCCAACTCCCAAGGGAAAGACTAGCTTTAGTGGTATCCAAATAATTAGCAACTTCTAATAATCAATCAACAAAGGAATTAGATAACTCAAGCATCACTAATTACTCCACCTAAGCCAAGAGGATAAAATTCTATACTAAAACCCAACCAAGCATTTCATCAAACACTTGGAAGGCACAAAAGGAAAACATAGTAAATTGATAACAAGAATAGAATCTAACCACAATTGAATGTAAGAAATCAACAACAACAATTTAAGAAAACAAGATATACATGAATTACCTCAAATTGCATTAAAAGAAAATAGAATGAACAAAAGTAGATCTACAAACAAAGTAGAAGAAAGTATAACAAACAATAGAAGAATGATAAATGTAACAACAAAGAATTAAGAAGAAGAAGTAGAAGAGAGCTTGAATGAAAACCTAGATCTAAGAACTAAACCTAATCCTAATCCTAATCCTAGAGAGAAGTGAGAGATTCTCTCTCTAAAACTAAAACTAAACTAGCCTAAGGTGTGCGTATGAATCTATGATCCTTCCCCTTCATTTCTTGGTCTATTTAGCCTTTTCCTGCCAAAAACTCAGCTCCAAATGGGGCTAGAAACCCTCCAAAATTGCCAGGAACGTGTTCCTCTTTAAAAATCACTTGCGGCCTTTGGCGCGCACGCGCACAGTGTGCGTGCGCGTCCCTGGATAATTTCGCGATCTGCGCGTAAGCGCATAGTGCGCGCGCGCCCATGTGCTTTTTCCAAATCTTTGGGTTTTCATGATTTCTCCACTTTGTATGCTTTCCTTCCACTCCTTTGATCCCTTCCTAGCCCCTTTTCAACCTGAAATCACTAGCAAACACATCAAGGCATCTAGTGAAAATCAAAGGTGAATCAAAATTATCAAATTAAAGGTCTAAAAAGTATATTTTCACATCTAAGCATAAGTATGGAGACAATCACAAAATCATGCTATTTCATTGAATAAATGTGAGGAAAGGTTATCAAAATGCTCTAAATTCAACACAAAATAAACCCTACAAAGGGGGTTTATCAGACCTTACAGAAATTTTCGATAAAGAAGCAGACATGGCAGCCGAACCTAACAACAATCGTGGAGGTGCAAGGAAGATGCTTGGTGACTTTACTGCACCAACTTCCGACTTCTATGGAAGAAGCATCTCAATTCCTGCAATTGGAGCAAACAACTTTGAGCTTAAGCCTCAATTAGTTTCTCTAATGCAGTAGAATTGCAAGTTTCATGTTCTTCCATTGGAAGATCCTCATCAGTTCTTAGCTGAATTCTTGCAAATCTGTGATACTGTTAAGACCAATGGGGTTGATCCCGAGGTCTAAAGACTTATGCTTTTCCCCTTTGCTGTAAGAGACAGAGCTAGGATATGGTTGGACTCACAACCTAAAGAAAGCCTGAACTCTTGGGAAAAGTTGATCAATGCTTTCTTGGCCAAATTCTTTCCACCTCGAAAGATGAGTAAGCTTAGAGTGGAAGTCCAAACCTTCAGACAGAAGGAAGGTGAATCCCTCTATGAAGCTTGGGAAAGATACAAGCAATTGATCAGAAGGTGTCCTTCTGACATGCTTTTAGAATGGAGCATCTTATGTATATTCTATGATGGTCTGTCTGAATTGTCCAAGATGTCATTGGACCACTCTGCTGGTAGATCTCTTCATTTGAAGAAAATACCTGCAGAAGCCCAGGAACTCATTGAGATGGTTACAAATAACCAGTTCATGTACACTTCTGAAAGAAATTCTGTGAATAATGGGATGACTCAAAAGAAAGGAGTTCTTGAGATTGATACTCTGAATGCCATATTGGCTCAGAATAAAATATTGACTCAGCAAGTCAATATGATTTCTCAGAATCTGACTGGAATGCAAGCTGCATCCAGCAGTACCAAAGAAGCCTCCTCTGAAGGAGAAGCTTATGACCCTGAGAATCCTGCAATGGAAGAGGTGAATTACATGGGAGAATCCTATGGAAACACCTATAATCCTTCATGGAGAAATCATCCAAATTTCTCATGGAAGGATCAACAGAAGCCTTAACAAGGCTTCAATAATAATAATGGTGGGAGAATTCGGTTTGGCAATAGCAAACCTTTTCCATCATCTTCTCAGCAACAGACAGAGAATTCTAGGCAGAGCTTCTCTGACTTAGCAACCATAGTCTCTGATCTAACTAAGACCACTCACAGTTTCATGACTGAAACAAGGTCCTCCATTAGAAATCTGGAGGCACAAGTGGGTCAGCTAAGTAAAAGAGTTACTGAAACTCCTCCTAGTACTCTCCCAAGCAATACAGAAGAGAATCCCAAAAGAGAGTGCAAGGCCATAACTATATCCAAAGTGGCCAAACCTAGAGAGAGTAAAAAGGCAGTGATTTCCAGTGAGGAAGACCTTGCTGGACGTCCACTGATCAATAAGGAGTTCCCTATTGAGGAACCAAAGGAATCTGAGGCTCATATAGAGACCATAGAGATTCCATGGAACTTAATGCTGCAGTTCATGAGCTCTGATGAAGATTCTTCCTCTATTGAGGATGAAGATATTATTGAAGAGCAAGTAGCTCAGTATCTAGGATCAATCATGAAACTGAATGCCTTGGTTCAACAGAAATTACCTCAGAAGAAACCGGATCCCAGAAGGTTCTTAATACCTTGTACCATAGCCACCATGACCTTTGAGAAGGCTCTGTGTGACCTGGAGTTAGGAATAAACCTCATGCCACTCTCTGTAATGGAGAAACTAGGGATCTTTGAGGTACAAGCTGCAAGAATCTCACTAGAGATGGCAGAAAAATCAATAAAACAGGCTTATGGACTTGTAGAGAATGTCTTAGTAAAGGATGAAGGCCTGTACATCCCTGCTGACTTCATAATCCTAGACACTGGGAAGGATGAGGATGAATCCATTATCCTTGGAAGACCCTTCCTAGCCACAGCAAGGGCTGTGGTTGATGTTGACAGAGGAGAGTGATGACGAAAAAATATTACTTCTTCCGTTTTAACTACGGACAAGTGCACTGGGTCGTATCAAGTAATAAAACTCACAAAGAGTGAGGTCGAACCCACGAGGATTAACGGATTAAGCAAGCAATAGTTGATTAATTATTCTAGTTAGACGATTCATAATTGGGTGATAAGCAACAAGGAAATATAAATGACATAAAAGTAAAGGAAAGCAATTAAGTGCAAGGAAAGTAAATGACAAGAAATTAAAGTGCTGAAAATTAAAGTACAAGAAAGTAAAGTGCAAGAAAGTAAATGACTAGAAAGTAAAACCAAGTGAAGTATTTCTACAAACACTTGGAAGGCACAAATGTGCAAAAGTAAATAAAATCATAAATGGACATAAGTAAATGACAAGAATTAAAGACAAAAAGTGAATAACAAGAATTAAGAATGAAATTAACACTAGGATCAAGAGATATTGCATTCTTAGGATCAATGGTTTTCATCTTATCTTCAATCATGCAACTTATTGACCTCTTGGCAATCATGATTGATTGAATCCCAATTCCTTGGTAATTCAATCTCTCAAATCTTGATCAATAGCCAATTCCTTGGTCTAATTGGTCATGAGAAGAGATGAAGAATGGTCCCTAATTATACCACACATCCTCATAGATTCAAGTAGAGGGAGGATTATATGTCACCATATCCAAACACCAAAACCCAAATCTACTCAAGTGTGAGAAGGATTTTCAAGCATGGTTTTATGTTTTCTCTTCCAAGGTTCCCATAAAACACAATTGCATTCAATCTCTTTTCCAAGATAATTGAATGCTAAGCATGAAGAACGAAAATCCTTCAAGTAAATCAATGAGAGATGAAGAGAAGAAGAAGAATAAAAACAAATTAATCCATCAAATAGCAATAGAGCTCTCTTTCCCAATGTTGGAAATTAGAAACTCATAACTAAATATTTATAAAAGTGTATATGAAAGAAATGGAAGAAGAGAAGAGAAGGAGAATGAGAGGGGAGTGGATTCACCTCCACCCCTCTATGGTGTGTGTCAATTGATGAATCTAAGGTCCTATTTATAAGCTACCTAAATTACAAATTCAAATGAAATTCAAAATCAAATGCAAATTTCCTAATTACTTCTAGATGATTCTTGTGGCCTTGATTGATTGTCAATTGTGGCTTGACTTGGGCTTGTGAACTTTTAATTCTCTTCATAGAAGCTTGAAACATTGAAGAATAAATGAAGGAATTGGAGTATTAGAAGTGGCCCAATGTGGAGTGTCATTGAAGTGGCATTTTGGGCTTGTGAAGGTTTAGAAAACCTTGCACGCTGAAGTATTGATCTTTTTGGGTCTCCAAATTAGATGCCCATTATAGACTATTATATATCATTGGAAAGCTATGGATCTCAGCTTTCCAACGCCGCTGAAAGCATGTGATTTGGATTTCTCTAGTCCAAGTTATGATCTTTTGAAGGTGAAGAGGTCAGTCTGGCAGGCTTGCTGGAATTTTGGCCCAGCGTGCCACGCCCAGGTTTTGGCGTGCCACGCCGAGTACACAGTGCTGACAAGAATTACGATTTGCACCCTCAAATATAGTGTCCACTATAGAGTGTTATATATGGTTGAAAAGCTATGGAAGTCGACTTTCCAATGGCACTGAGATCACCTCATTTGAAGCTTTGTAGCTCGAGTTATTCTTGTTTGAGTGTGAAGAGGTCAGGATTGTAAAGCCTCTTTACTTCTCTTTGAGTTTGTTTCCAACTCTTTTGCCACCTTGAGGGTGTGCTTCTTCTATTAGTTTTTTTATTTCTTCTTTTTCTATCATTTCCTACAAAATTCAACACAAACCCATTTCAAAGCAATGTACCATAATATTTATCATTTAGTTCATAAAATTGCTTGAAACAATGAATATGTGCTCTTTTTATGGTCCTTTTGCGTAGGTATAAAGGGTAAATGATGCAAGTCATCACAACACCAAACTTAAACTTTGCTTGTCCTCAAGCAAACAAAGAATCATGCAATAAAGATTGACAAACCAAGGTGAGAAGAATAGCAATATTTATGTTCATGGTTGGCTAGTTTCTTGTGCATGCTACAATCACAAAAGAAATTCAAATGATTGATGCTTCTATCTAGCTCATTTTATGAAATCATTTTCTTTATGTTCCTTCCTTGAAACAAGCTTTTCATTCTTTTCTTAGCTTAACTTTTTGGGTGCTTTGCACCATGTGTTGAAAGCTACGACTCTAAATGTTTTTTTTTCAAGTATTACCACTTGATACATAAGCATCACAAGCATTTGATTAGAGGACTCTTGAAGCTCATTTCTTTCTTTTCTTTACTTCTAATCATTGGTGCTTAGAGCCTTGAGCTTTAAGGGAGTGCTTTGCACTTGAGCCTAGCCTTGACTCTAAGTGTTTTGTTTTTAAGCTTTTTGCTTGATACATAAACACCACAAGTATTTAACAATTGAATTGTCATTGGTACCCAAAGCCTTCAACTTTCTCATTCTTTCCCTTTTTCTTTTTTTGCCTTATTTGCATTTGCTTCTTCAAGGTTTTCATGATTTCAAAAATTTTATAAAATGTCCTAGATGAAAACTTCAATTAAACAAATTCAAATGCAATTGAGCAATAATAGTCATGCTAGCCTTCCAATCTTATATGCTCATGCTAGGCTCTTCTTTAATTACCTTGTTTGTTTATGATCATGATGCTTAATTGCTTTGACTCACAAATTTCAAGATGGTAGTTATGATGTAAAAGCAACATGTTACAATTCAAAATAAAACTACGCTTTTCCAAAAAGAAGAACGCACATGCATATAAAAGAAATGGAAGACAATCATGCAATTGAAAGTATAGGAAATAAATAAGAGAAAAAGAAACTTAACCACCTTGTAGATCTTCATCTTTGTTGTCATTTTCCTCCTATTCCTTCCTTCCCCAACACCAAACTTAGAATGATTGCTTGTCCTCAAGCAACAAGTAAAATAGTAGTGATGGAATTTATGATTAATCATGAATGTCTTCAAGAAGAGATGTGAGTGATGCATGTCTTTAAGCAAGCAAAATTAAAGATAACAATCAAGGTATATAGAAAAGAGACAATATGATTGCATTAATAAGTGAGTTGTGCATGGTACTATGCATGAAAGGTAAGTGGCAACACCAAACTTAGTGTGACACTTTCATTTTAGAATGATGCAAGTACCCACTAAAGATTGAAGATCAAATTGTTGCATGCAACACTAAACTTAGAATGCAATCATATGCCAAATTATTGAAAGTAAACTAAGCAAAGAAAGAAAATGTTACCAACGGTTGGGTTGCCTCCCAACAAGCGCTCTTTTAATGTCATTAGCTTGACATGTTGGTTCTTGAATCTTCTTCCTCTTCTTCTAATTGGTTAAGAGAAATGACTTCAAGGGAGAATAGGAGAAAATTGATGCCCCTTGATTTGATTCCCTCCTAACAAGCCTTCCTTTTTTGTTATTAGCTTGATTCCTCTTGCTTGTTGGGGTGGGGGTTGGATTACTTTTTGTTGACCTTCTCTTTTTCATGGATGTTATCTTTTGTTTCTTGGTCACAATCCTTCTTTGAGTGCTTTCCTTGATTGCCTTCACTTCCTTGATTGCAAGATTTAGGTGTTGTGTGATGGTTGGAGTGTCCTCTTCATCAAGAACCTCTTGGATTGATGGTTCAACTAAATCATCCTCCATGCAACTCTCTACTTCATTGGAGTGTGGACTTCCTTGGTTGTTTTCCTCCCTTTTTTTTGTAGGATCTTGCATTGCTTCTTTTGGGAGTGAGTTTGCATGTTCCTTTGTCACCCTTAGTAGCCTTTGTGGATATGGAGCCCTAGATTTATATACTGTCACAACTTCCTCCTTCTTCATTGGAATCTCACTTGGTATGGGTGCCTCTTTTTCTTGTTTTTCTAATTCCTCTCTTGCACCTATCATTTGGTCTAAATACATTCCAATGTTTTTGAGAGAGGTTTCTTGTTCTCTAAAAGAATTTCTAGACCATTGGGTGAAATCCTCCATACTTCTTTTCATCCTCTTCCATCCCTCAATAATGCTTTCCATATCCTTCAAAGGTTTCTCAAACATGGATACAAGTTTTAAAAGTCTTTGGTCAAATGTTAGCTCAAGAGATGAAGGTTGAGAATGATTTTATGGATATGTGGGTGTTGTGGTGAAGTCATTTTGAGGAGTGTGAAAGGAGTTTTGTGAGTTGTGAAAGGAATTTTGTGGTTGATGAATTGAATTGTATGTATTTTGGAAAGAATTTTGTGTTGAGGCAAACTCAAGTGGTGAAGAATTTTGATATGAAAAATTTGGAGGTGAGGTAAGACAATTTTGCTTAAATGCATCTAAGGATGATGGCTCTTGATGGATGGGATAGGAAATATTGAATTCTCTTTGGTTTTGGCCTTCCCAATCATAATTTGGATTGTTGTTCCATTCATAGGAGTATGAATCATTTTGAGACCTTGGGAAGTATTCCATTTGGTTTGATTGCTCAAACCCCATCATTCCTTGATCTTGGTATCCCCAACCACAATTAGTATAGTAACATGAATCATTTTGTGGTGGTGGGAAATATCCCATGTAACTTGCTTGATCATTGTGTGACCTTGGGGCATATCCCATTTGGGTTGATTGATCATGATCCATCATTTCTTGTTGATATTCCCATCTACCATGAGGATAATAACATGAATCATTTTATGGTGGTGGGCAATATCCCATGTAATGTGAATGATCAACATGTGAGGTAAACTCCATTTTTCTTGCGAAATGCTTTGTCTCAAACAATAATCACCAAAAGAAATTGGAATCCCCATTGTCACAGATGAGGGATTCTTAGTGAGGCAATACACAAACACCTTATTAGCAATAAGAAAAGAGAAATAAAAAAAATAAAGTAAATGACAAAAACGGGAAAAAATGTCTAATCTAGATAATCAACCAACCGGTAGTTTGTTAATCACAATTAATCCCCAGCAACGGCGCCAAAAACTTGATGACGAAAAAATATTACTTCTTCCGTTTTAACTACCGGCAAGTGCACCGGGTTGTATCAAGTAATAAAACTCACAAAGAGTGAGGTCGATCCCACGAGGATTAACGGATTAAGCAAAAAACAGTTGATTAATTATTCTAGTTAGATGATTCATAATTGGGTGATAAGCAACAAGGAAATGTAAATGAAATAAAAGTAAAGGAAAGCAATAAAGTGCAAGGAAAGTAAATGACAAGAAATTAAAGTGCTGAAAATTAAAGTACAAGAAAGTAAAGTGCAAGAAAGTAAATGACTAGAAAGTAAAACCAAGTGAAGTATTTCTACAAACACTTGGAAGGCACAAATGTGCAAAAGTAAATAAAACCATAAATGTGCATAAGTAAATGACAAGAATTAAAGACAAAAAGTGAATAACAAGAATTAAGAATGAAATTAACACTGGGATCAAGAGATATTGCATTCTTAGGATCAATAGTTTTCATCTCATCTTCAAACATGCAACTCATTGACCTCTAGGCAATCATGATTGATTGAATCCCAATTCCTTGGTAATTCAATCTCTCAAATCTTGATCAATAGCCAATTCCTTAGTCTAATTGCTCATGAGAAGAGATGAAGAATGGTCCCTAATTATACCACACATCCTCATAGATTCAAGTAGAGGGAGGACTATATGTCACCATATCCAAACACCAAAACCCAAATCTACTCAAGTGTGAGAAGGATTTTCAAGCATGGTTTTATGTTTCCTCTTCCAAGGTTCCCATAAAACCCAATTGCATTCAATCTCTTTTCCAAGATAATTGAATGCTAAGCATGAAGAACAAAAATTCTTCAAGTAAATCAATGAGAGATGAAGAGAAGAAGAAGAATAAAAATAAATTAATCCATCAAATAGCAATAGAGCTCTCTTTCCCAATGTTGGAAATTAGAAACTCATAACTAAATATTTACAAAAGTGTATATGAAAGAAATGGAAGAAGAGAAGAGAATGAGAGTAAGAGGGGAGTTGAGTCACCTCCACCCCTCTATGGTGTGTGTCAATTGATGAATCTAGGGTCCTATTTATAAGCTACCTAAATTACAAATTCAAATAAAATTCAAAATCAAATGCAAATTTCCTAATTACTTCTAGATGATTCTTGTGGCCTTGATTGATTGTCAATTGTGGCTTGACTTGGGCTTGTGAACTTTTAATTCTCTTCATAGAAGCTTAAAACATTGAAGAATAAATGAAAGAATTGGAGTATTAGAAGTGACCCAATGTGGAGTGTCATTGAAGTGGCATTTTGGGCTTGTGAACGTTTAGAAAACCTTGCATGCTGAAGTATTGATCTGTTTGGGTCCCCAAATTAGATGCCCACTATAGACTATTATATATCATTGAAACACTATGGATCTCAGCTTTCCAACGCCGCTGGAAGCATGTCATTTGGACTTCTCTAGCCCAAGTTATGATCTTTTGAAGGTGAAGAGGTTAGTCTGGCAGGCTTGCTGGAATTTTGGCCCAGCGTGCCACGCCCAGGTTTTGGCGTGCCACGCCGAGTACGTAGTGCTGACAAGAATTATGATTTGCACCCTCAAATCTAGTGTCCACTATAGAGTTTTATATATGGTTGGAAAGCTATGAAAGTCTACTTTCCAATGGCACTGAGATCATCTCATTTGGAGCTTTGTAGCTCGAGTTATTCTTGTTTGAGTGTGAAGAGGTCAGGGTTGTAAATCCTCTTTGCTTCTCTTTGAGTTTGTTTCCACCTCTTTTGCCACCTTGAGAGTGTGCTTCTTGGTGCACGAATTGTAAATCACACTTTTCACAACTCATACCACTAACCAGCAAGTGCACTGGGTCGTCCAAGTAATACCTTACGTGAGTAAGGGTCGAATCCCATGGAGATTGTTGGCTTGAAGCAATCTATGGTTATTTTGTAATTCTTAGTCAGGATATCAATTATAATTATCAGTTTGGATTGCGAAAAATAAAAGAACATGAATTAAATACTTGTTATGCAGTAATGGAGAATATGTTGGAGTTTTGGAGATGCTTTGTCTTCTGAATCTCTGCTTTCTCCCTGTCTTCTTCTTCACGCACGCAAGGTTCTTCCTATGGCAAGCTGTGTGCTGGTGGATCACTGTTGTCAATGGCTACCATCTGTCCTCTCAGTGACAATGGTCCAGGTGCGCTGTCGCCGCACGGCTAATCATCTGTAGGTTCTCACTCAGGCTGGAATAGGATCCATTGATCCTTTTGCGTCTGTCACTACGCCCAACCCTTGTGAGTTTGAAGCTTGTCACAGTCATTCAATCCCTGAATCCTACTCAGAATACAACAGACAAGGTTTAGACTTTCCGGATTCTCAAGAATGCTGCCAATGGATTCTAGCTTATACCACGAAGATTCTGATTAAGGAATCCAAGAGATACTCATTCAACCGAGGGTAGAATGGAGGTGGTTGTCAGGCACGCGTTCATAGGTTGAGAATGGTGATGAGTGTCACGGATCATCACCTCCATCATATTGAAGTGCGAATGAACATCTTAGATAGAAACAAGCGTGTTTGAATAGAAAACAGAAATAATTGCATTAATTCATCGAGACACAGCAGAGCTCCTCACCCCCAACAATGGAGTTTAGAGACTCATGCCGTCAAAGAGTACAAATTTCAGATCTAAAATGTCATGAGGTATAAAATAAATCTCTAAAAGTTGTTTAAGTACTAAATTAGTAACCTAGGTTTACAGAAAATGAGTAAACTAAGATAGATGGTGCAGAAATCCACTTCTGGGGCCCACTTGGTGTGTGCTGGGGCTGAGACTTAAGCTTTACACGTGCCTAGGCTGTTTCTGGAGTCAAACACCAGGTTGTAACCTGTTTTTGGCGTTTAACTCCAATTTGTAACCTGTTTCTGGCGTTTAACGCCAGACTGCAACATGGAACTGGCGTTGAACGCCAGTTTACGTCATTTATCCTTGAGCAAAGTATGAACTATTATATATTGCTGGAAAGCCCTAGATGTCTACTTTCTAACTTAATTGAGAGCGCGCCATTTGGACTTCTGTAGCTCTAGAAAATCTATTTCGAGTGCAGGGAGGTCAGAATCCAACAACATCTGCAGTCCTTTTTCAGCCTGAATCAGATTTTTGCTCAGCTCCCTCAATTTCAGCCAGAAATTACCTGAAATCACAGAAAAACACACAAACTCATAGTAAAGTCCAGAAATGTGATTTTTATTTAAAAACTAATAAAAATATAATGAAAAAGTGACTAAAACATATTAAAAACTACCTAAAAACAATGCCAAAAAGCGTATAAATTATCCGCTCATCACAACACCAAACTTATATTGTTGCTTTTCCCCAAGCAACTAAAAAAAATTAGGATAAAAAGAAGAGAATATGCAATTAATTCCAAAAACATCTATGAAGATCAGTCTTAATTAGATGAGCGGGGCTATTAGCTTTTTGCTTCTGAATAGTTTTTGCATCTCACTTTATCCTTTGAAGTTCAGAATGATTGGCATCTATAGGAACTCAGAATTCAAATAGTGTTATTGATTCTCCTAGTTCAGTATGTTGATTCTTGAACACAGCTACTTTATGAGTCTTGGCCGTGGCCCTAAGCACTCTGTTTTCCAGTATTACCACCGGATACATACATGCCGCAGACACATAATTGGGTGAACCTTTTTCAGATTGTGACTCAGCTTTGCTAAAGTCCCCAATTAAAGGTGTCCAGGGTTCTTAAGCACACTCTGTTTTCGCTTTGGACCTCGACTTTAACTGCTCAGTCTCAAGTTTTCACTTGACACCTTCACGCCACAAGCACATGGTTAGGGACAGCTTGGTTTAGCCGCTTAGGACAGGATTTTATTCCTTTAGGCCCTCCTATCCACTGATTCTCAAAGCCTTGGATCCTTTTTATTACCCTTGCCTTTTGGTTTTAAGGGCTATTGGCTTTTTGCTCTTGCCTTTTAGTTTAAAGAGCTTTTGGCTTTTTCTGCTTGCTTTTTCTTTTTCTTGCTCTCTTTTTTTTCGCATTTTTTTTCTGCAAGCTTTTTTTTTCACTGCTTTTTCTTGCTTCAAGAATCATTTTTATGATTTTTCAGATTATCAATTATAATTTCTCCTTTTTCATCATTCTTTCAAGAGCCAACAATTTTAACATTCATAATCAACAAATTCAAAAGACATATGCACTGTTCAAGCATTCATTCAGAAAACAGAAAGTATTGCCACCACATCAAAATAATTAAACTATTTTAAAATTCGAAATTCATGTACTTCTTTTTCTTTTTCAGAAAACATTTTTCATTTAAGAAAGGTGATGGATTCATAGGACATACATATCTTTAAGACATAGACACTTAGATACTAGTGATCATGTAATAAGACCCAAACATAAATAAACATAAAGCATAGTAAACGAAAAACAGAAAAATAAGAACAAGGAGATTAAAGAACGGGTCCACCTTAGTGAGGGTGGCGTCTTCCTCTTCTTGAAGAACCAATGGTGCTCTTGAGCTCCTCTATGTCTCTTCCTTGTCTTTGTTGCTCCTTCCTCATAGCTCTTTGATCTGCAGTCAAATGCTCTACCACTGAACTATGGACCCTTGACTCGGGGGTGGAAGCAACTGCCTTCCTTTTCCTCTTTCTAGAGGTTTCTCTGGCCTTAGGTGCCATAAATGGTTATGGAAAAATAAAAAGCAATGCTTTTACCACACCAAACTTAAAAGGTTTGCTCGTCCTCGAGCAAAAGAAGAAATAAGTGGAGAAGATGGAGGAGATAGAGGTGTGTGAATGGGTGGGTTTGGGAGGGAAATGGTTTGAATTTGAATGGTGAGGTAGGTGGGGATCCTGTGGGGTCCACAGATCCTGAGGGAATCCTGTGGGGTCCACAGATCAAGTGGGGTCAAGGACTTAACATCCTTGCTCCAATTAGGCGTGTAAAACGCCCTTGCTGTGCAATCCTGGCGTTTAACGCCAGCTTGGTGCTTGTTTCTGGCGTTAAACGCCAGACAGATGCTTGTTTCTGGCGTTTAAATGCCAGACTGCTCTCCTCCAGGGTGTGCTATTTTCAATGCTGTTTTTCATTCTGTTTTTTATTTTTTAGTATTTTTTGTGACTTCACATGATCATCAACCTAAAAAAACATAAAATAGCAAGAGAAAATAAAGAGATATAGTTAAATAACATTGGGTTACCTCCCAACAAGCGCTTCTTTAATGTCAATAGCTTGACCTTACTGAGCTTTTAATCTAGTCTCAGCCTTGAGCATTCTTGCTCAACATTGCCGTCAAGATAATGCTTGACTCTCTGTCCATTAACAATGAACTTCTTATTAGAATCAATGTCTTGAAGGTCCACATGGCCATATGGTGACACGCTTGTAATCACATATGGTCCCCTCCACCGGGATTTCAGTTTTCTGGGGAATAATCTGAGCCTAGAGTTAAATAGCAGAACCTTCTGTCCTGGTTCAAAGACTCTAGGTGACAACTTTCTGTCATGCCACCTTTTTTCTTTCTCCTTGTAAAGCTTAGCATTTTCGAAAGCAGTGAGTCTGAATTCCTCTAGCTCATTTAGCTGGAGTAATCTTTTTTCTCCAGCTAATCTGGCATCAAAGTTTAGGAATCTGGTTGCCCAGTAGGCCTTATGCTCCAGTTCCACGGGCAGATGACAGGCCTTACCATACACAAGCTGGTATAGAGAGGTCCCTATAGGCGTCTTGAATGCTGTTCTGTAAGCTTTAGTATCATTGGTGGGTGTGGCAACGGCCTCTACCCATTTTGATACATAGTCGACTGCCACCAGAATATAAGTGTTTGAGTATGATGGTGGGAAAGGTCCCATAAAGTCAATTCCCCATACATCAAACAACTCAATCTCCAAGATTTCCTGTTGAGGCATGGCGTAACCATGAGGCAGATTACCAGCTCTTTGGCAACTGTCACAGTTACGTACAAACTCTTGGGAATCCCTATAGAGTGTAGGCCAGTAGAAGCCACATTGGAGGACCTTGGTGGCTGTTCGCTCACCTCCGAAATGGCCTCCATATTGTGATCCATGGCAATGCCATAGGATCCTCTGTGCTTCTTCTCTAGGCACATACCTACGGATTATTCCGTCTGCACATCTCTTAAAGAGATAGGGTTCATCCCACAAGTAGTAGTTTGCATCAGTAATTAATTTTTTCTTTTGTTGCCTGCTGTACTCCTTGGGTATGAACCTTGCAGCTTTATAGTTTGCAATATCTGCAAACCATGGTATTTCCTGAATGGGAAAAAAAATGCTCATCCGGAAAGGTCTCAGAGATCTCAATAGAGGGGTGAAACTCCCCTTCTACTGGTTTTATCCGGGACAGATGATCAGCCACTTGGTTCTCTGTCCCTTTTCTGTCTCTTATTTCTATATCAAACTCTTGCAGAAGCAACACCCATCTTATGAGCCTGGGTTTTGAATCCTGCTTTGTGAGTAGATATTTAAGAGCAGCATGGTCAGTGTACACAATCACTTTTGATCCTACTAAGTATGATCTAAACTTGTCAATGGCATAAACCACTGCAAGTAATTCTTTTTCTGTGGTTGTGTAATTTTTCTGGGCATCATTTAAAACACGACTAGCATAATAAATGACATGCAGAAGCTTGTCATACCTCTGCCCCAGTATTGCACCAATGGCATGGTCACTGGAATCACACATTAGTTCAAATGGTAATGTCCAGTCTGGTGCAGAAATAACTGGTGCTGTGACCAGCTTAGCTTTCAGGGTTTCAAACGCCTGAAGACACTCTGTGTCAAACACAAATGGTGTGTCAGCAGCTAGCAGATTGCTCAGAGGTTTTGTGATTTTTAAAAAATCTTTTATAAACCTCCTATAGAATCCTGGATGCCCCAGAAAGCTTCTGATTGCCTTAACATTAGCAGGTGGTGGTAATTTTTCAATTACTTCCACTTTAGCTTGATCCAC
>NC_029785.2:74056904-74157333 GCF_000816755.2 Arachis ipaensis | reverse complement strand
TTCTGTAGTCAATACACATGCGCCACCCTGTAACTGTTCTTGTAGTAACCAGTTCATTTTTTTCATTATGAACCACTGTCATGCCTCTCTTCTTGGGAACAACTTGAATAGGGCTCACCAAGGGGCTATCAAAAATAGGATAAATAATCCCAGCCTCCAGTAATTTGGTGACCTCTTTCTGCACCACTTCCTTCATGGCTGGATTTAGCCGCCTCTGTGGTTGAACCACTGGCTTAGCATCATCCTCCAATAGGATTTTGTGCATGCATCTAGCTGGGCTTATGCCCTTAAGGTCACTTATGGACCACCCAAGAGCTGTCTTGTGTGTCCTTAGCACTTGAATTAGTGCTTCCTCTTCCTGTGGATTTAAAGCAGAGCTTATGATCACTGGAAAAGTGTCACCTTCTCCCAGAAATGCATATTTCAGGGATGGTGGTAATGGCTTGAGCTCGGGTTTAGGATGTTTCTCCTCTTCTTGAGGAAGTCTCAGAGGCTCTTTCAATTCCTCTGAACCCTCCAAATCAGGCTGAACATCTTTAAAGATGTCTTCCAGCTCTGATTCGAGACTCTCAGCCATGTTGACCTCCTCTACCAAAGAGTCAATGAGATCAACCTTCATACAGTCTTTTGGTGTGTCTGGATGTTGCATGGCTTTGACAGCATTCAATTTAAACTCATCCTCATTGACTCTCAGGGTTACTTCCCCCTTTTGGACATCAATGAGAGTTTGTCCAGTTGCTAGGAAAGGTCTTCCTAGAATGAGAGTAGCACTCTAGTGCTCCTCCATTTCCAGCACTACAAAGTCAGTAGGGAAGGCAAATGGCCCAACCTTGACAATCAAGTCCTCAATTATGCCTGATGGGTATTTAATGGAGCCATCAGCAAGTTGAAGACAGATCCGGGTTGGTTTGACCTCTTCAGTTAAACCAAGCTTTCTGATAGTGGATGCAGGTATTAGGTTGATGCTTGCCCCTAGATCACATAAAGCTGTCTTGGTGCAATTACACTCTAATATGCATGGTATCAGAAAGCTCCCGGGATCTTTAAGCTTTTCTGGAAAGCTTTTCAGAATGACTGCACTGCATTCAGCTCTTTCTGTAAGCCCATAATAGAAGATGTCTAACTGAACCCACTCTGAAAACATTTCAGAGGGGCATTTTCTTAGCATCTCTCTGTATCTCTCCTAGGCATCATAAAGAGATTCATTATCTTCTTGTTTAAAACCTTGGATGTTCAGCCTTAGCTGTGTCATCTGTTTTGGAGGGAAATATTGATTCAGGAATTTTTCTGACAGCTGTTTCCATGTCCTTATGCTAGCCTTAGGTTGGTTATTTAACCACCTCTTAGCTTGGTCTTTTATAGCAAATGGAAACAGTAATAATCTGTAGACATCCTGATCTACTTCCTTATCATGTACTGTGTCAGCAATTTGTAAAAACTGTGCCAGAAACTCAGTAGGTTTTTCCTGTGGAAGACCGGAATACTGGCAACTTTGCTGCACCATGATAATGATCTGAGGATTCAACTCAAAACTACTGACTCCGATGGAGGGTATGCAGATACTACTCCCATATGAAGTAGTAGTGGGGTTAGCATATGACCCCAGAGCCCTTCTGGATGTTCATTTCCACTTAGGTCCATGATAGAGAAAGGGAGATGATGTGGATTGCAAATAAAAAAAAAAAAAATATATATATAAATAAATAAATATTTGAAAACATAGCCAATTGAGTTATAAATTTAAAGTGTTTTAACAAGGTGTTTAATGTATAAAAATATTTTATTTTATTTTTTTTATTTTTTTTAGATACCAATAATTCTAGAATGCACAAGAAAAACAAGAAAAATCACAAAACAAGAAAAACTAAAGATCAAACAAGGAAAATAAACAAGAACAACTTGAAGATTAAGAAAGAACAATGAACACAAATTCGAAAATTTAAAAGAAAAGAAACACATGCAATTGACACCAAACTTAAAATATGGAACTAAACTCAAACAGAAAAACTCAATTATCAGTTTATAAAATTTTCGAAAAATTTAAAAAGAAAAAATAAGGATTTAAAAAATAAATTTCAACAAAAAACAATAATAGAAGACTCTAAACCAAAAAGAAAAATTTTTCCTAATCTAAGCAACAAAATAAACCGTCAGTTGTCCAAACTCGAACAATCCCCGGCAACGGCGCCAAAAACTTGGAGCACGAATTGTAAATCACACTTTTCACAACTCATACCACTAACCAGCAAGTGCACTGGGTCGTCCAAGTAATACCTTACGTGAGTAAGGGTCGAATCCCACGGAGATTGTTGGCTTGAAGCAATCTATGGTTATTTTGTAATTCTTAGTCAGGATATCAATTATAATTATCAGTTTGGATTGCGAAAAATAAAAGAGCATGAATTAAATACTTGTTATGCAGTAATGGAGAATATGTTGGAGTTTTGGAGATGCTTTGTCTTCTGAATCTCTGCTTTCTCCCTGTCTTCTTCTTCACGCACGCAAGGTTCTTCCTATGGCAAGCTGTGTGTTGGTGGATCACCGTTGTCAATGGCTACCATCTATCCTCTCAGTGAAAATGGTTCAGGTGCGCTGTCACCGCACGGCTAATCATCTGTCGGTTGTCACTCATGCTGGAATAGGATCCATTGATCCTTTTGCGTCTGTCACTACGCCCAACCCTTGTGAGTTTGAAGCTCTTCACAGTCATTCAATCCCTGAATCCTACTCGGAATACCACAGACATGGTTTAGACTTTCCGGATTCTCAAGAATGCTGCCAATGGATTCTAGCTTATACCACGAAGATTCTGATTAAGGAATCCAAGAGATACTCATTCAATCGAAGGTAGAACGGAGGTGGTTGTCAGGCACGCATTCATAGGTTGAGAATGGTGATGAGTGTCACGGATCATTACCTCCATCATATTGAAGTGCGAATGAACATCTTAGATAGAAACAAGCGTGTTTGAATAGAAAACAGAAATAATTGCATTAATTCATCGAGACACAGCAGAGCTCCTCACCCCCAACAATGGAGTTTAGAGACTCATGCCATCAAAGAGTACAAATTTCAGATCTAAAATATCATGAGGTACAAAATAAATCTCTAAAAGTTGTTTAAATACTAAACTAGTAACCTAGGTTTACAGAAAATGAGTAAACTAAGATAGATGGTGCAGAAATCCACTTCTGGGGCCCACTTGGTGTGTGCTGGGGCTGAGACTTAAGCTTTACACGTGCCTAGGCTGTTTCTAGAGTTAAACGCCAGGTTATAACCTGTTTTTGGCGTTTAACTCCAATTTGTAACGTGTTTCTGGCGTTTAACGCCAGACTGCAACATGGAACTGGCGTTGAACGCCAGTTTACGTCATTTATCCTTGCGTAAAGTATGAACTATTATATATTGCTGGAAAGCCCTGGATGTCTACTTTCCAACGCAATTTAGAACGCGCCATTTGGACCCCTGTAGCTCCAGAAAATCCATTTTGAGTGCAGGGAGGTCAGAATTCAACAGCATCTGCAGTCCTTTTTCAGCCTGAATCAGATTTTTTGCTCAGCTCCCTCAATTTTAGCCAGAAATTACCTGAAATCACAGAAAAACACACAAACTCATAGTAAAGTCCAGAAATGTGATTTTTATTTAAAAACTAATAAAAATATAATAAAAAGTGACTAAAACATATTAAAAACTACCTAAAAATAATGCCAAAAAGCGTATAAATTATCCGCTCATCACTTCCTCTATTAGTTCTTTATTTCTTCTTTTTCTATCATTTCCTACAAAATTCAACACAAACCCATTTCAAAGCAATGTACCATAATATTTATCATTTAGTTCATGAAATTGCTTGAAACAATGAATATGTGCTCTTTTTATGGTCCTTTTGCATAGGTAAAAAGGGTAAATGATGCAAGTCATCAGAGAGTTAGTCCTTCAATTGAATGAGGACAACCTTGTGTTTAAGGCTCAAGGATCTTCTTTTGTAACCATGGAGATTAAGCTTGAAAAGCTTCTCTCAATACAGAGTCAATCAGAGCCCCCACACTCAACTTCTAAGTTTGGTGTTGGGAGGCCACCATTAAGCTCTGAGTCTCTGTGAAGCTCTCTAAGAGCTCACTGTCAAGCTATTGACATTAAAGAAGTGCTTATTGGGAGGCAACCCAATGTTATTTAACTATATTTATTTTTTTTATAGACATTTATTTTCCATTGCCATGTTATGTTTTCTTTAGGTTGATGATCATGTGGAATTATAAAAACAGCTGCAGAATTAAAGCGAAATCAAAAACAGCATAAAAAACAACACACCCTGGAGAACAGGCTTACTGGCGTTTAAACACCAGTAAGGATAGCAGAATGGGCGCTTAACGCCCATGCAGGCAGCATTCTAGGCATTAAACGCCCAGCGCATTCTGGGCGTTTAATGCCAGAAACGGCAGCATTATGGGCGTTCAGAAAAATGCCCAGTAAAGAAAGATTCCTGGCATTTAACGCCAGCCAGGGTATCTGGCTGGGCGTTAAACGCCTAAATAGATAGTCAAGTGGGCGTTAAATGCCAGAATGGATAGCATTCTGGGCGTTTAACGCCAGGATGACACAAGGGAGGTAATTTTGTTTCCAATTCGATTTTTTTTCAATTTTTCATGTTTTAATTCATAATTTTTGCATCAAACATATTTTAAACGTTCATCTTTCAATTTCTATTTTCAAATATTAATAATCTTTCCAATTCTTTTTAATTTTTTTTATTCTTTTCAATTCCTTCCAAAACGTTTTCAAAACTTACATATCTTTTCAAATTCTTTTCAACTCTTTTTAATTTTTCTTGTATAAAGTAATAAGTTTTAAAAAAAATTAATTGCATCTTTTTTCTTCTACTTTCTTCTATCTTATTTTGCTCGAGGACAAGCAAATCTTTTAAGTTTGGTGTGGAAAACTGCTCTGCTCTTTGTTTTTTCATAACCATTAATGGCACCTAAGGCCGGAGAAACCTCTAGGAAGAGGAAAGGGAAGGCAGTTGCTTCCAACTCCGAGTCAGGGAGATGGAGAGATTCATCTCAAAATCCCATCACTAGAAAGAGGATGGAGCAAAAAAGAGAGCCCACTCATAGACCTCAACAAGAGCACTCCATCATCCTCCACGAAATCAGAGAAGATCAAAGAGCCATGAGGGAAGAGTAACAAAGGCAAGGAAGAGCCATAGAGGAGCTCAAGCACTCCAAAGGATATTCAAGAGGAAGAACTAGTCTCCAAGGTAATCCTTGCTTCTTGTGCCTATTGGATTTCCAGCTTCTCCATTATAGAGAGTGGCATGAGGTTTATACATGACCCTAGGTCACACAGAGCCTTCTCAAAGGTCATGGTGCCTATAGTGTAAGGGATTAGAAAGTGTCCTGGATCTGGAAGCTTATGAGGTAGCTCTTGCTGAACCAAAGTACTGAGTTCTTTGGAAAGCAATGGAGGTTCTTCCTCCATAAGCTTTGTACCAAAAACTTTAGCATTCAGCTTCATGAGAGCTCCTAGGAACCGAGCAACTTGCTCTTCCCTAGTCTCCTCATCCCCATTAGAGGATGAGTGTTCATCAGAACTTATGCACTACAGGAGTGCATTCAAATGAACCTCATTGGTCTTTATGGTTTCCTTTGGTTCTGAGATAGAGGGTTCTTGAGTGGGATTTAGGTACTCAAAGGGTGTGCTTTGACTGGCGTTCAATGCCAGCTCTATTAGCTCTTTGGGCATTGAACGCCCTTGCTGTGCACCCTTATTGGCATTAAACGTCAGTCCCTCTGTCTTTTTGGGCATTGAACGCCCAGTAGGAATGTCCTTGCTGGCATTCAACGCCAGCTTCCCTGGGTGTGTGGGCGTTAAACGCCTAGTGAGGAGTTCCTCACTGGCATTCAGTGCCAGAATGGCTGCATGGTTGGGCGTTGAACGCCCAGTGAGGGGTTCCTCACTGGCATTCAACGCCAAAAATCTTGTATCTTAGGGCATTGAACACCCAGTGAGGTCTTCCTCACTGGCGTTCAGCGCCAGGCTTGCTGCCATTATGGGCGTTGAATGCCCAGTGAGGGCTTCCTCATTGGCGTTCAATGCCTTCCCAGTCTCTCTAGACTCGGCCTCTGCCTCAGTGGAAGATATCAGATTTAAACTTAAGCCAAGATCATATAGGGCTTTGTCAAAAATTTTCTTTCCAGTAGTTCATAGGATCTAAAACTTCCATAGATCTGGCATCTTCCTTGGTAGCTCATGCTGAATTAGGATACTGTACTTCTTAGTAAGTATCTCTGTTTCATCTTCCCTTAGGTCCATCTTTTCAAAAGGAATGTCTTTTAGACAGGCCGTATAAGGGGTCTTTTTTTTCAATACCTCTGTAAAAGAGATATTGACTTGCAGCTCCTTAAGGGCTACTGGGAAATGAGCTAACTGCTCATCTGCCAGTTTTTTCTGCATGCCAAGGAAAGGTAGCTCTTGAGGCTCTTTCACCTCTGCAAGGGCGTGCTCTGTGGGAATCACAGGCTCCTCTTGCACACCCAGAGAAGAATCAACTTGAGGTTCCTTCTCTTCTGTAGGGGCGTGCTCAATGGCATTCTCAGAATCCTTCTGGTTCGTGATTGTCTTCGGCCCCTCAATAGCAAACATCTGAGGTTTGGCCCCTTTGGTGAAGACTACTGTCTCACCTTCTTCCAAGGTCTCCTTTGCAGAGAACATTAGGCTTTCTGTGAGGGTCCTTTAGGGATGCACCTCCTCAAATAACTTAGTAAGAGGAATATTAATCTGCTCAGGTATCCACCGGTCATGGGTGAGAATGTCTCCTTGAGGGTAGTTACCACTCATGTTACTGGAAGCAATATAAACCTCAGTAGGGAGTGTAGCTACATGCTCCATATTTAGAACTTCTATCCTAAGTGGGTTCTGAACATCTGTTGCTAACTTAGCTAATCTCTGTAAAGGAAAAACTTATTCAGGAATTTGTTAACAACCTTATCCCAGGTGTTCACACTTCCTTTGGGTAAAATGTGCCACCAATCTTTTGCTCAATCTCTCAGAGCAAATGGGAACATTTTTAGCTTGTGAAATTCAGGTTCCACTCCATTGGTGTCTGCAGTATCATAGAATAGTTAGAAGTCAGAGATAAATTTATTGGGGTCTTCCTGTGGGTGTCCGTAAAATTGGAACTTCTGCAGCACTAGGGCGATCAGTTATGGGTTGATCTCAAAGCTTCTTGCTCTGATAGGAGGCACATTAATACTTTCTCCATAGAAATCAGGAGTGTAGTCACCAAGAACCTTTCTTGCCCTTCCTTCAGGTTCGGCCATGTCTCAGTTTCTTTTTCAAAATTTTCTAAAAGATTTTTTTCGGAGTGTTGTGCTTTAATTTAATGCAAGAGGCTCCTCCTTAAAGTCCTCTCAGGTTCAGGATTAGGAGTCAAGAGAGGTTCTTTATCCATGTTCCTGGTCATAAACAAGAAAAGAAGAAAGACGACAAAATAGAAGCCAAATGGGAGTTTTATGTTCAAGAACAAAGGAATTCCTGTGAGATATAAAGAAAGAAGAAAACAGAAAAGTGAAGATGGGAGATGAGAAAGGAGAAGTAATTCGAATAATTAGAAGTAAAGAAGAGAAGAATTTGAAATAGAAAAGACAAATAAGAATTAAAATATTTTTTTTTTTATTTTATTTATTAATTAATTTTCAAAAATTAAGGTTAATTAATTTAAAAGATTTAAAATTTAAATATTAAATTTTTGAAAATAGAAGAGAGAGAAGAAGAAAACGTTTTTAAAAATTAAGAGAGAAGAGAGTTAGTTAGGAAGTTTTGAAAAGAAGAGAGAGAAGATAAGATATTAATTAAGAAAAGATTTGAATTTAAAATAAGATAAGAGACAAGATAAGAAAAGATTTGATTTTAAAATTTGAAATTAGAAAAAGATAAGATAAGAAATTAAAAAGATTTGAAAAAGATTTAATTTTAAAATTTAAAAGGAAAAAAGATAAGATAGAAAAGTTAAGATAAGTTAGGTAAGATAAGATAAGATAAGAAAGTTAAGAAAAAATAAGTTTTAAAATTAAAAAGATTTGAAATTAAAAATTGAAATTTGAAAATTAAATTTTGAATTTTGAATTTTGAAATTTTGAAAATTGAATTTTGAAATTTGAAATTTGAAATAAGAAAAGATAAGATTTTGAAAAGGATATGATTTTTGAAAAAGATATGATTTTAAAATGATTTGATTTTTAAAATTTAAAGCTAAGATAAGATAAAATAAAAATTTTGAAATTAAATTCTGAATTTTTATTAAGAATTTTCGAAAATTAAATTAATTTTAAGATAGAAAAGATGTTTTTTTTTAAATCTAGCACCCCTAATTTTCGAAAATTTTGGAGAGAAACACAAAGGGACACCAAATTTAAAAATTTTAAAATCAAAATACAAAAAAACTTAAGAACACCTTGAAGACTAACAAGAATACAAAGAACAAAACTCAAGAAGCTTAAAGAACACAAGAACATACAAAGAACACTAAACGTAAAATTTTTAGAAAATCAAACATATATTTTCAAAAATTGAAATAAAAATAACTAGAAGACACCAAACTTAAAGAATTGACACAAGATTTAACCAAAGAAAAACTATTTTTGAAAAAATTTTGAAAGGAAGATACCAAAAATTTGAAAATTGATGTAATTAATAAAAACAAAGACTCAAAAAAAATGAAAATTTACCAAGAACATAAACATAAAGACTCAAACTAAGAACAAAGATAAAAATAATTTTGAAAAGCCTTTTTTTTTTAATTTTCGAAAAAATAGAGAAGGAAAAAATAAAAATACAAGACTCAACAAGAACAAAAATTGAACAAAGAAAAGAAAAATATTTTTGAAAAAGTTTCTAATTTTTTTCGAAAATTGAAGAAGAAGAAAATAGAATTAAAAGACTCAAATAAAATAAAATAAATTACCTGATCTAGGGAGCAAGACAATCTGTCAGTTTGTCCAAACTCAACAATCCCCGGCAATGGCACCAAAACTTGGTAGCATGAATCCCCACACCTTCGTACTATTATACCAACAAGTGCATTGGGTCGTCCAAGTAATACCTGAGCGAGTCAGGGTCGATCCCATGAGGATTGTTGGCTTGAAGCAAGCTATGGTTATCTTGCAGGTCTTAGTCAGGCAGATCAGAAGGTTGTTGGAAGAGTTGTCAAATTTGCATTAAAGGAATATCATATGTAATATTCTGTAAATAAAAAGGAATCAATAATAAGGATATGTTGAAGGATTGGAGTTGCTTTTCCTTTCTGAATTAACTTTGGTATTACTGCCCTCTTTGCTTGTGAGTGATTTCTTCAATGGCAGGCTGTATGTGATTGACACTGGTCCAGATCTGAACCCCAGGTTTAGTGCAAATCCATTCAGATTGAGGGTGAAGCTTGTACAGTTCATTCTCCTTAATGATCCTACTCAAAATGCCACAGATAAGGTTAGATCTTCCGAATCAGAGAATGCTGCACCTTGGGTTCTAGCCTCTACCACAGAGACCCAAATTTTCCCGGAAATCGGCTTAACTGATGTCTCGAAAAGTCCCAAACGAAGTCGTGGATTAGCTATCTAAGAGACGTATATTCAAGCTGGTGGTTCATCATTGTCCGATGAAAGACACACTCTAAACCCATGTAGAATGTGATAACCTTGTGCCAGTTCAATGCATTCATATTCATGAAGAATGAATATACATCTTAGAATTAATCAAACACGGATCAAAGAGAAACAATAATACTTTTATTAATTCAAAGGACTCAACAGGGCTCCTCCCCTCAACCTAGAAGGTTTAGAAACTCATACTGAAAGGAAAATACAATGGTAAACATGTATGATGGGTGAAGATCGAAGAAAAGGTCTGAATTACATATACATAATCCCTTAAATACTAAACAAATGACTAGTAAGGGTAAAATAGTCTATCTAGTGCTAAAATTTACTTTTACGGCCCACTTGGTGAGTGTTTGGGCTGAGCTTTGATGAGATCCACGTGCTATGAGGTCTCTGGGTGTGGAACGCCAGCTAGGGGGTCCTCTTTGGGCGTTTGTAAATTTGTCTCTGCTCTTTTGGGCATTGGACGCCTGGAAGGGGGCAGGAAGCTGGCATTAGACGCCAGTTTTGGGCCTTCTAATCCGAAGCAAAGTATGGACTATTATATATTTCTAGAAAGCTCTGGAATTCAGCTTTCCATAGCCATTGAGAGAGCTCCATTGGGACTTCTATAGCTCCAGAAAAGCTCTTCCAAGTGCAGGCAGGTCAGATCTGGACAGCATCTGCAGTGCTTTCTTTGTCTCTGAATCTAACTTTTGCTCCAGCTCTTCAATTTCAGCCAGAAAATATTTGAAATTTTCCAAAAACACAAAAACACATAGTAGAATCCAAAAATGTGAATTTAACACTAAAACCTATAAAAACTTAATAAAACTAAATAAAATATACTAAAAACTATACGAAAATGATGCCAAAAAGCATATAAAATATCCGCTTATCAATCTTTGATAAAAAAAAACAATGTATATGAATGGCTATGGATACATTTAAGCAAGAGAAAAATTAATTTGAAAATTTCTTAACAAAGGAATCCAAAACTTCTTTAAAAAGGTTCAAATCAAAACTCCGAGAGTATACTGGAAATCACAACCTCACAAGAATATTCAAGAAGATTAAGATGCGCTAAAAAGGAAATCAACTCATTTTAAGAAAGGAACATAAATAATGAGAATTCAAACAGGATTCATAAAATATACAATATCGAACAAGCTTTCAACTTATTCAAAGAAATACAAAACTCACAAAGAAAGATAACACAACAATAGAAAATTCTCAAAAAGGAATCTTTGACTAAAGAATTCTGGTAAGAAGAATAAGAGTGTAAACGACGCACTAGGTCGAAACAAATTCAAGCTAACTCAAATAAGTATGGGATTCACCCAACTAACCAATCGAGTTCCAAGTGTTATTCCATAAAGATTGATGGTCATCTATTGAACACCAGACAAGGCTATCTTTCAAAATATTATAAGCTTTGATGATGCTACTTCAAACATTAGAGGCATTCTTAGAATTTTCTAAGCTTCAAAAATCTCTTAGATATTTGGATGTTAAGAGTTGTACCCATAGTTTATCTTTAAAATGCAGAATATGCCAAATCAATTTTCCAAGCAATGCTATATTAGCACATTTAGAGTCTCTGATGCCAAGGAAACCCAACTTCTTAGGAGCTACCACGCTGTCCCAGTTCACAAGAGATAAGCCTCTTTCATTAGTTTCCCCGCTCCACAAGAATTGTCTCAAAAATAAATTAATTTTATTACAAGCATATGTAGGAAAAAGAGACACCTACATCTGATAAATCGGAATGGAGGACAAAACTGATTTAATAAGGCAAAGCCTTCTAGCCTTGTTGAGCAGTCGTCCTTTCCAGCTAGCCAGTCTACTCTGAATTTTTTACAAAACTTCCTGAATAGTTCTCCTTGCTGCCCTGTCATGCGAGATGTTAACTCCCAAGTACTTTCCCAAGTTCTGAGTAAAGTGAAATTAGATATCCTGGATAAAACATTTTTCCTCCTCTAAAATATATTCTTAGAGCACTGTGCTTTTGATTTAGCAATATTAACTTTAAGCCCTGAAGCCTTAATGAAAATATTGAGAGCTTCCATAACCGTTTCCATCTGACTTCTTGTAGCTTTGCAAAAAAGAAAAAGGTCATCCGTAAATATTAGATGAGAAATCCTTGGTCCCTTTTTAGACACAGCAATAGGAATCCAAGCACCATTAAATGTTGTGATTATTTGAATGTATGTGTGTATATTTGTGTAATTTGGTTTAAAGAAAACATATTGCTTTTCAAAGAAAAGTCACTAATATTTGTATATAAAGGCTTCTACTTTATATAAATATATATAGATAAATTACTGTAATAACTTTATTATCAGAGTGGCGCAACCGAAAGCGTAACATTCTGGTAGCAAGGGTGTTATAGTTTTACCCTCCTAACAAGAACAAAAATGAGGAAAAAAAGAAGAAGAAATCAAACAAAAAAAGAAATAAAAAATGCTACAATAATTACATGAAGAAGGAGAAGAAATAAAGAAAAAAGTGCAACATCAACAATAAAAGAGCAACAATAAGGAAAAAATACGTGAAGAAAAGAAGTGCATAATTCACGCGCATATTGTGTGAGTGGTTTTTGTTAGATTTTACCAACTTAACAAAAAGACTTGGATGTGTAGTGTAACTGTTTGTTTAAATTCTCACTTATAGTACTCAAGATATCACGTTCGATATAACATTATGGTTCTAAGTTCTAACCAGCTCCAAAAGAGTATAATTTTAGGGGACGGTTCTACAACTTTCAAAATTTTACGCAAATTATGATTAATTATGTGTTTCTAATTTCAATCTGTCATAAAATCACTTTTTTTTTAAATTTAAACTAATAATAGAAGATATATGTAATTATATCTCTAACATATTCCTTCATACAAGTAAATTTTTTTTTGAGTTTGTATTGTATAATTCCTTTTATTTATCTTATTTTAATTTTTTTAATAAGGTATTAGACTCTTTAAGAAATGAAAAAGAAATAAGAGAAGAATAGAAAGAGAAAATAAGAGGAACTAAAGAAAATTGATCTTGATTTTCTTGTGAATTAGTATTAGTTGAAGTTATTCAATTTGATACAAGTTGATATATATATATTGTTCATACATCGGTTCGAGCTGTAATGAACCGGGTTGGCCGACCTCTTAGAAGGTTGGCCCATGTCCTACCTCCTGGAAGGTTGGCTGATACCTTTGGACTTTGTCTGCTTTCGATTTGAATGGACGTGGAGTCGGGCGACTTCAATAAGAGCCGGCCAAAGCAAAAGAAAGAGAAAAGGAAGTCAGACTCACCTAGTTAGTATATAGATTTCGTGTCTAAGTTACTGATGATTCCGTAGAACTTGTGACAAAGGAGGGGGAACATTGCCTGAAGAAGTGGATAATAAAGAGGTGATGCCTTTATAGAGGAGGGTAGTTCAGGCAAGGATTGAGAGAGACGATTGAAGGAGAAGGCCCTCTAACAATATAATAAAGAGCCCCTACCTTGTATATTTTCGTAGGTGAATCAAGTACAACAAGTAAGGTCAGGGTAGAGGATTTTGCTCTGCTATGCAGATCCACTAGACTAGGAAAGAAGTACGCATTGCTTACTTACTGTTTGATGTTTGAACGATTCTAGTAACTAGTAGCTAATCAAGTTGCTAGTATGGCGAGACAGGGGGAAGAAAGGGAGGAAGTGGGTGGTATCGTATATAAGATTAAGGACGCTTTTCGAAGTAATGTGACCGAAATATCGTAAGAGAAGAAAGAATTGAAAAGAGCGCTCCTAAATGAATCCTTTCTCTTTTATACGATATACCGGAATCCCCTTTTCCAAGACTACAAACCAAAAAAAGGGGGGTAGGGGCGTAGGCGGGTCAGCCAATACTCATCTACGTATTATTGTAACACCCGCCGAGTTAGAAGATATTTTCGTGGATCTCTTGAGTGAGGGGGTACAAAGCCCCCATTTTGCGACTGCTTTGGACATCATTTTGAACTTTGTCCCTTAAATCTAGGAGGTGAAAAGATGGCGATCATGGGAAGTTTAAATGAAAGTCGAATGTTGTTGTATTAAATATGTCAGCCTCGGGATCCCCATCCCCGGGTGTTTTTCCTTACATAAACCCGTATTACACCAAGAATGAATTGACAAGCGCATGACTTTGTTGATATAGCTTAGATAGGGAATACTAGAACCCTGGGAACCAGGGCCTGGCCAAAGTCAAGTCCAGGGTGGATAAAATTACATCTAATAAGAAGGTGAAAGATCCCCGGGCAAGGTTAGTCTAAATTCAGGACGTAGCTCAGCCTGACAAGGGATATATGTCCCCGCCGCTCTCTCCTGACTGAACTAGTTCTGATGAATGAGTAGGGTCATATAGTTTTCCAAGCCCTATTCTAGCCTCGGCTTTTGCTTTAGCTCTCTTTTCTTTTGTGTCTCCTTTTCGAGAATATCCCACCAGTGCGTGCGTCTCTTCAATTTGTACTTGTGTATTTATGTTGGTTTCTATCTTTCTCTTTTGAATCCAGACGATGGTTGGCCGCTGGAAAACCTTTTGATCACTTCCAGGTTGGTAAAAATCTCTCGTACAAATTTGCCTCACTTAAATGAAACACCGAGATTCAAAAGAGATGTTCGCTAGTCCTGACTTGAGTAGTAATCAATAGAAAGAGCTAGGCGGTACAACACAAACAGAAAGTCATGCTTAGATTCAATCAATATGGTATACGCTCCAAAGCCAAGCTTTACGAAAGAAAGAGTCCAGGGATCGGAAGGAAATTTTGATGCCTAACACAGGCAACTCCGATAGGCGACCGTTAGGGATTGAACGAAGATAACGGCTATTCCTATCATCAAGAAACTAGGACTTCGGCTCCATCAATGAATTAGTTTCCCCAAGAATTGCTATTCTTAAAAACCTAAAAGAGCATCCTGAAAAGCGGCGAAACTTTTCCTTCTTACTAAGGGATAAAGAGCCACTAATTCAAATGTGAAGGGATCGGTGTAGAACTCAACCTCTAGCCTCGTGCGTATGCGTATAAAATAAGGAAACGAAACTACTTTCAAGAATTAGCTGCGGATGCAGGTGCGTATGAATAGTGAAAGAGTTTTGAAGTTCTCCTTATTCGCTCCTCTCGTTTAACTCGATTTTACGCTAACCCCCTTAAAGGGAAACTCTTCAGTCTACAACAAACAAGTGTCTTTTTTCGAACTCCCCCTGTAGGAAAGCCAGTAAACTAAGGAATCACGCCCTTTTTTTTATTAATAAAGTGGGCTTAGTATCCGTTCTGTCCTATGATTTAGAAGCAGTTGATTTAGCATCTCGATGCAGTCCCCATCCAGCACTTAACCGACGAAAGAGAGGGGAACGCAGCCCCCGCCGCCATATGAGTCGGAGACTATTATAGTTTGACTCTTGTGGGAAATTCTACTTTTTTTGTTTTGTTTTGGCGATAATCACTTCTGGGAGGTTGAATCCCAGGTTCCACCACAAGAAAGAAGGACAATTGGTAGTTCCCTACGAGGAAGTGCTGCCAAACAAAAAGGGACTTGTCTACATCGGCCGGGATTGGAAAAAAGTCCTTCAAGTCTTCTAAGATCGGATTCAATCGATTATTCGCATTCAACTTGAACAATTCTTGTGACAACAGACGGAATTCCTTCGTTCCCTTTCTCAAAGGCAATAGGAAGATATCGATTTCGAACAAAAAGGCAATCTCGAGTACAAGCCAAGGAGAAAGACAGCTGAACAAGACCCTGCGGATAAGAGAAGAGTTGTGATTAGATTAGCACTCTTTCTCTTCCAGATCACCTAATAGACTGGCCTTACTTAGTTACTCTCCCCAGGAAGAGAAGAGAATCCAGGGGAAGTCGAAAGAGAACTTACAGGTTTTCCTCAAAGCTCACAGCTAGTCCCATATATGATAAGTACTACTAAAGACAAAACGAACTTCTAAGATAAGACTAGAAGAAACCTGTCTTCTCCATCCCTTAGGCCAAGCTTCTAAGTACTTAGCCAACGGATACGAATTCGAAAGAAAGGTAAATCTCCGAAAGGCCTTCGCAGAGCGGGGGGAATACTTTTTTTTGTGGTCTTGCACATGGAAAAGTTAAGTATTCTACGCAGGCTTTATTTACCGGAATTTTTACTTCAAAGAATGCTTTCAAGCTAAGCACGGATAGCTTTATTTGACAATTAGTGGAAGTCGGGTATGCCTATTCAACATAAACTAAGGCGCTGGGTAGATCGTAGATTGCCGGGTATGAATTAGATTCTAAGTCGGAGAATGCCAATGAAGAGGGCCTTCTTACAGAATATGCTGTTTTGAAAGTTGCCCATCGCCAGCTCTCCTCCGGGCGGGCCCGCCCAAAAGACTCATTTTCTAAGCCTTCGGACAAGATTATTTTTCATAAATGAACAAACAAAGGAATGGATTCTCCACAACAGCCAAGAATCCCTCCCAGAGGGGGTGTAATGGCCCCGCAGGGAAAGCCCCGCAGGGTGAGTCAAGTGGTTCCCGAGCGATAAAAGAAATTGTTAGAGGAACAAGAAAAACATAGATTTTATTTACTCTAAATAGCCAGCCTTCGTATCAGCCTTAGCCATTCAAGCAGTCCCCAGATGTTTAACAAGTAGGGTCTTTTCAAAGGTTTAATTCTTGACTATTAGAAAGGCTTGGTTATATCGAATTACTTTACCTTTACAGAGAGAGCTCGTGAAAGACTTTCCATTTCAATATCTGTTAATTTCTTTTTGAATTGATTCCTAACAGGATTGGCAAATGTCACTGTGCGTAACACATCTACTTGGAAGTGGAATTAAGATAATACCCTTCCCTCTTTCTCTTTACTTACTATTCAGTGTATTACTAACCTCGTGAAGGTAGTGATGGAAGTCAGTCGTTTCCCTTTTAGCATTAGGACTTGATGCATATAGCCGTTTACTTTGACTTTGAGCACAAGACATTTTAGAATGCTTTCTTTTTATTGAAGATTGAAGTTGACTAGCGGACATTCCTGTGGGTAAGGAACTATACTCACTCATATAACTTTCGATTAGACTCGCTACATCTTTCTAGAGTTCCAGGTAAACCACTCTTTTATTACGCTCGCTCCCTTAGTCTCAGTACCGAGTACCGATCCGATAAGAGATTGAAATGGAATTGAAACATTCTTACAAAAGTCAAGACAAGAGGGCAGGAAAGACTGATTCAAAGGCTAGGCAAAGGGCAAAGGTGGTGCCCCTACGAGAACTGGCTCTCTATATTAAGATTAAGCAAGATAGATGTGTTAGTGGCAGCTTCTTCTAATTCCTATGATTCTGCAGATTCAAATCCGTATGTTATGTATGATTCAGTGGATGAAAGATCGGATTATTATCTTTAATTAAGCATCTCTTTCATCTTCATTTTCTCTAGTGGTATCTGCTGCTTAAGATTTGACTTTTGCTTCCAAAACGGAAAGAAAGGTAAAAGCCAATCCTACGTCCAGGCAGCAAAAGGGTTTTTTAGTTGTAAATAGCAAAAAACGTCATTCAAATGCTCCTTTGGCCTTACCGTGTTACTATTCGGAGATCCTATTCCTAGGGCATTGGATGGGCATCAGAGCCATCGATCGACTTTGGCTGAAACAGGCCTACCCGTAGAGTTATCCTTTCCCGAGTGCTTACTTCTTTTCTTTAGTCAACAGATTCGGCTAGCAATGTAACCTATAATCTAAGCAGTCCCGCATCTTCTGAACCTGAGATTTAGAACAGAACTTCTACCAACACTTCGTTCGAGCCTTAACCGCTCCTTTCGCTATCGCTCAAGCTCCCTAGCTTTCTTCGTTCGTCTAAGTTGGTCGAACACTACGTTCCTCGATCTTCTTCTACAGCAAGGGGCGCCGCCCTCCCCCTTACCCCACTTTTTCCACCCTCTGACCAGACACATAGAAGAATCATTTGTCCTCCAGGATGAGCCTTAGAATGTTTTGAAAAGCCGGGCTCAACTACTTAACTAGGCAGAGAAATACAATTCGAAATGAGCGCAAACATGAAAACCTTCTATTCTACCTTCTAAAGGAATCCCTAAAAAGGGTATCTAACGTGGAGGGCTGCTCGAGGAAATAGGTGTACATGCTTTCGTAGTCGGATAAACTCTCTTGTTGCATTTCCAAGTCGGCAAGAATTATGTTGGCACACAGTTGTTCAGTCTCCAGGTCGAAGATCTGTAGGTAAGTCGGCCGCCCTCTGTTCAGGTAATGCCTGTACTGGGCACCTATTAAGAGGAGAAGTCTCCTCTTAGCTTGTTCAAGTGGAAGGTCCCCATCCCCCGAAAGGTGCTCTTTGTTTGCCGTTGCTAAGCGGAAAGACCGATAGTGGCGGCCGATATTCGTGTAACCGGTGAGACTTAAGCCATTTCTTCTCACCTTTCTAAATCATTATAAGCCCGCCGACACACAGCGAAATGGGTGGTTTGCAGTTAAGAGGTACTGCGGAGGGGCTTGAGGACTAGCTTTTCTCATACCCAAAGCTAAAGGGAAAGGGTCCGCCTTAAAGGGCACTAGCCAATCCCAAGGTCAGGTCCAAACTGATCTAATCGGGAAAGCCGGAAAAAGAGCTGAGTTTAACGGCCCTATTGTTCCGATGGCGAGAAGCTCCTTTCAAAGGAAGGAGGCAAATAGCATATAAGGCCTGCTTGATTGCTTTCACCAGGTCGGGATAGGCTGGGAGTCGATTAGCCCGAGTTGTGTTAAGATAAGTGGCACTTGAATTTGAAGTAGACATCGGCCAGGTCTTGGATGCTGAATTATCGGTCTTACCACTTGTATCGATAGACCCACTTGAATTGAATGCTGAGGAGATTGATTTTCAATCCAATCCTGATCCTGATCTTCGAACTTTCTCTCTGCAAAAGGCTTCTGGCAAAGCTTGAACCGGGATTTCTTGCTAATCTGGTGATATCGTAATAAAATCAAAATAGCCAAGAGGAATCGCAGCTTGAATCTTTTGCCTGGTCTAATCGCTTTCCCACTAGAGTGCTTTCTTTCGTTCTCTCGTGACAGCTTTTGCACTCTTTTCTCTTTGTCGCTTTCCGTGGAAGAAGACAGAGTCACCTGTCCTAGAACCCTGATCAGTGCTTTCGCCCCGCTACTTTAAGGCTTTGTCGCTTTATCAGTCAAGGAAGTTGGTCTTTCCCTCATTCAACCCGGAAATGCGGTAAGCAGCTTTCCCCTCTCACTCGCTGAAATCGAATGAATCCGCTTTGAGAGTCTGAAAGAGTTCACGATCTATTCATGCCCCTGCTTAAACCACTCTACCCATAGAAAGATCTTCCTCTGCCACGCCCACTGCTTCAGTGAATTCCACCACTAGAGGTTCCAGCGAACTACAACTTCGGTGACTTTCTTGATCCTTCTTCAAGGGCCTGCAAGCAAGCTACGGGCTGATAAGCCGCCGCGCGAGTAGCAGGAGATGTCTCAGCTCTTCGTTCGCAGGCACCCTAGACTACTTCCCACCAGAAGGAATGGAGTTGCTGACACTGAAGTTCGGAGCAGAAAAAGAAGGATGTTCTGTGCCCCGATGTCTAGTAGAGTAGAACCGAAGCGTGAACACTAGATCGAAGGCAGCTGCAGAGAGAGAACTGGCATAAGGAAATTTCAGGAGGGATGCTCAAATGACGGGTGTTTTTCCCCTATAGATCTATTTATGGGGTAAGGAAGGTATAGGATGCGGTGTCAGGTGCTGCTGAACCATATATCTGAAAAGCTATCATATCATACCAGCCCTTTCACAAAGTGACTTTTCTTGAGTACATCCTTTAGTTCTCGGCGAACTTCTCATGCTTGACCACAAAACCGCGCCCGCTTGCTCTGTATTTTGCACCACCATGCAAGACTGTTCGTCCGTAATAGTGAACCTTTGTACCAAGAGAGAAAGTAAAGAAAACGGCTGCAAGCTGCATAAATAATTATTATGTCACTTAATGCAGTTCTAAACCCTCTAATTTCCATGACCATGGGCAAAGCCATTCAAAGACCTAATTGAACAACAGATTGTGAAGCTTCAATAAAATCCGAGCTGCCTTAAGAGCATTGTCTCCCTTCGCCCTAGCATATTTAACTATTGCCTTCTCCAGCCCACTCAATGACAGGTAAAGTTTTCAAGATAAGTAAACATAGACTGTAATGACAACCAACTGCAAGAAAGAACCCATATTCGACATTTATTGGAATCTCTAAAGCACATTCAATGCCATATAAATAGATCTTTCTAGAAAAAAAAAAGTATAAAAATATCCTCAATTTTTTCAAATTTAATATTAAGCGCTTTAAGATGAGTTGTCATTGGAATTAGCTGTAATATATGAAAAACAAAGTTCAGCTTTCATTCAGCAAGAAAAAGAATTACCATTGCATAAAATCCTACTGTCGTCAAATAACAAACACAACAACATGCGGAAGAAGTCGAAACGGTGCCCTAATCGATAGATATCCCTGCTGAGTGTCTGCTCTCCATTACCACAAGCCACTTTTGCTTCAAAGAGAGAGATTTGGTTGAGCCCAACATCTCTACCCTCCCCAACCTGAATATACTCATAGTGAGTGACATTTCCACGCCTCAGTGTTGAATTGAAACTTCCAGAGGCAAAAGTCATATCAAAAGTAAATCAAATTCCTTGTATCCATGATAGAAAAGATTGATTTTTATCAGGAGGCAAAGATACCCCCGCTCAAATTGATGCCCCGAGAAGCCTTACTGATGCGGTTAGCTCATTACCGACCTCTTCTCAAAGAGCTCGGCCAAATCGCCAGGAAAAGCCTAAATAGGGCCCAAACAGAGGAACACGACCCCATTCCAAAGGCAGCCCAAGTCTACAGAACTATGTAAGAGAAGTTGAATGTGCTACGCTCTTTAGCGAACCCTACAAGCGCATTATGGATGCCCTCTCTAACTCGGAGCTGGAGTTAACAAACATGAGACCCCTCAAAAGATGGCAGTTAAATCGATGGAGATAGTGTGGGCATGGAGGGGGGAGAGAAGGTGAAGTGCTACCTGGGCTTGGCTGGCTTGATTGCCGTTGGTGGTTGTGGCGGGAAAGAATGAGGGAAAAGGTAAAAAATAGAATTGATTGTATAGAAAGCAATCCTTTGTCTACGACAAACTTCGCCTTGAAGCTAAGGCATCTTTTCAGCGCATTATTTGGTCAACCCTTATTTTTTTTGTAATATTTCCTTAACTTAAGGCTATGAGCACTTCCACCTAAAGGCTTTCATCAGCTACCAACCTCAAGGTAGCTTTGCTCTCCTCCATCGCTCAACCATTGCGCATTTTACATCATTAAGCAGTTCATCCCCCCACACCCGCAATCTGACCTGGCTGAAGCAGCAGCTATCGTAGGACCTCCGCTACAAAACCGCCCTCTTCCTTTTCCTTGCCTTCATTGATATCGTATGCGGTTTATCGGAATCAGAAAGATCATATATTCAATTACTTAATCCGTGAACGGAACCTTTAGCTTAAGGGTGGTTCCCTTGAAGATAAGACGACCTCACTCAAAGATAAGATAAGATAAGATAACTATCTTATCTCTAGAAAGGTCACTCCTCATCATTATAAATACACTAGAGCACCCAGGTATAACTCATACTCTGATTCTACTAAAAACCTGCTTAAAGCCCATGCTAACTTAAGCATCGGAGTCTCTTGCAGGTACCACCACCCTCCGGTGACGAAGGATCAGTAGCATCTCCAGCTCCATCAGATCCAACAGGTCGGACACGACAGCTCCGGCCACCACAGCAGATCTTGTCCGAGATCGACCTTCAGTTTCAGGTAACCCTCGGAACATATATATATGCAACTTGTATCAAATTACACCTATCAATTTAATTGAATTTTTCTAATTATTTTTAACGTTGACTAACTGCACGTGTTCTCTCATGTGCTATCTCAATTTATTACTGGAGATAAAAACAGGTTAGACCAGGTCAGATTTTATCTTTATCAGGCCAAGCCTGCTGGTGCACGAAATTGTGATCTCAACGGCGCCAAAAACTTGGTACGCACTATCATAATCTCAATTCTTCTTCACAACTTCGCACAACTAACCAGCAAGTGCACTGGGTCATCCAAGTAATAAACCTTACATGAGTAACGGTCGATCCCACGAAGATTGTTGGCTTGAAGCAAGCTATGGTCATCCTTGTAAATCTCAGTCAGGCGGATTCAAATGGTTATGGGATTTTGATAATTAAAATATAAATAAAATATAAAATAGGATAGAGATACTTATGTAATTCATTGGTGAGAATTTCAGATAAGTGTATGGAGATGCTTTGTTCCTTCTGAATCGCTGCTTTCCTACTGCCTTCATCCAATCATTCATACTCCTTTCCATGGCAAGCTGTATGTTGGAGGATCACTGTTGTCAATGGCTACCGTCCGTCCTCTCAGTGAAAATGGTCCAAATGCGCTGTTACCGTACGGCTATTCAGTTGTTGGTTCTCGATCATGTTGGAATAGGATCCATTGATCATTTTGCGTCTGTCACTACGCCCAACACTCGCGAGTTTGAAGCTCGTCACAGTCATCCCATCCCAGATGCTACTCGGAATACCACAGACAAGGTTTATACTTTCTGGATCTCAAGAATGGCCACCAATAATTCTAGCCTATACCACGAAGGTTTTAATCTTAGATTAGAAACCCAAAAGATACACATTCAAGCTTGTTTGCATGTAGAACGGAAGTGGTTGTCAGGCACGCGTTCATAGGTGAGAATGGTGATGAGTGTCACATAATCATCACATTCGTCATGTTCTTGTGCGAATGGATATCTTAGAGAAGAAATAGGCTTGAGTTGAATAGAAAAATAATAGTACTTTGCATTAATTCATGAGGAACAGCAGAGCTCCACACCTTAATCTATCGGTGTAGAAACTCCACCATTGAAAATACATAAGAACAAGGTCCAGGCATGGCCGAATGGCCAGCCCCCTAAACGTGTACAATATGATCTCCCTCGCATCAAATAAATCACTAAAAGTAGTTTTTATACTAAGCTAGTAGCTAGGGTTACATAAGATAAGTAATTGATGCAGAAATCCACTTCCGGGCCCACTTGGTGTGTGCTTGGGCTGAGCATTGAGCTTTCATTTGTAGAGACTCTTTTTGGAGTTAAACGCCAGGTTGTAGCCTATTTTTGGTGTTTAACTCTGATTTGCAACCTATTTCTGGCGTTTAACTTCAGAATAGGGCAGGGAGTTGGCGTTTGAACACCAGTTTGCGTTGTCAATTGAGGGCGTGCCAATTGGGTTTCTGTAGCTCCAGAAAATCCATTTTGAGTGCAGGGAGGTCAGAATCCAACAGCATCTGCAGTCCTTCTTCAGCCTCTCAATCAGATTTTTGCTCAAGTCCCTCAATTTCAGTCAGAAAATACCTGAAATCACAGAAAAACACACAAACTCATAGTAAAGTCTATAATTGTGATTTTTAATTAAAAACTAATAAAAATATACTAAAAACTAACTAAATCATACTAAAAACTACTTAAAAACAACGCCAAAAAGCGTATAAATTATTCGCTAATCACAACACCAAACTTAAATTGTTGCTTGTCCCCAAGCAACTGAAAATCAAATAGAATGAAAAGAAGAGAATGTACTATAAATTCCAAAATATCAATGAAACTTAGCTCCAATTAGATGAGCGGGACTAGTAACTTTTTGCCTCTGAACAGTTTTGGCATCTCACTTTATCCTTTAAAGTTCAGAATGATTGGCATCTATAAGAACTTAGAATTTAGATAGTGTTATTGATTATCCTAGTTCAGTATGTTGATTCTTGAACACAGCTACTTTATGAGTCTTGGCCGTGGCCCTAAGCACTTTGTTTTCCAGTATTACCACCGGATACATAATTGCCACAGACACATAACTGGGTGAACTTTTTCAGATTGTGACTCAGCTTTGCTAAAGTCCCCAATTAGAGATGTCCAGGGTTCTTAAGCACACTCTTTTTTTTTTGCTTTGGACCTCGACTTTAACTGCTCAGTCTCAAGCTTTTCACTTGACACCTTCACGCCACAAGCACATGGTTAGGGACAGCTTAGTTTAGCTGCTTAGGCCAGGATTTTATTCCTTTGGGCCCTCTTATCCACTAATGCTCAAAGCCTTGGATCCTTTTTACCCTTGCCTTTTAGTTTAAAGGGTTATTGGCTTTTTGCTCTTGCCTTTTGGTTCAAAGAGCTTTTGGCTTTTTCTGCTTGCTTTCTCTTTTTCTTCCTTTTTTTTCGCAAGCCTTGTATTCACTGATTTTTCTTGCTTCAAGAATCAATTTTATGATTTTTCAGATCATCAATAACAGTTCTCCTTTTTCATTATTCTTTCAAGAGCCAACAGTTTTAACATTCATGAACAACAATATCAAAAATATACACTGTTCAAGCATTCATTCAGAAAACAAAAAGTATTGTCACCACATCAATATAATTAAACTAATTTCAAGGATGAATTCGAAATCATGTACTTCTTGTTCTTTTTGTTTTTAGAACATTTTTTATTTAAGAGAGGTGATGGATTCATAGGACACTCATAGCTTTAAGGCATAGACACTAGACACTAATGATCATGTAATAAGACACAAACATAAATAAAAATAAAGCATAGAGAACAAAAACAGAAAAATTAAATAGAGAAGGAGATTAAGGAACGGGTCCACCTTAGTGAGGGTGGCGTCTTCTTCCTCTTGAAGAACCAATGGTGTTCTTGAGCTCCTCTATGTCTCTTCCTTGCCTTTGTTGCTCTTCCCTCATAGCTCTTTGATCTTCTCTAATCTCATGGAGAATGATGGAGTGCTCTTAGTGCTCCATCCTTGGTTGTCCCATGTTGAAACTTAATTCTTCTAGGGAGGTGTTAATTTGCTCCCAATAGTTTTGTGGAGGAAAGTGCATCCCTTGAGGCATCTCAGGGATTTCATGATGAGGAATTTCCTCATGCTCTTGTTGAGGTCCATGAGTGGGCTCTCTTGTTTGCTCCATCCTCTTTTCTTAGTGATGGTCTTGTGAGATGAATCTCTCCATCCTCCATGACTCAAAGGTGGAAGCAATTGCCTTCTCTTTCCTCTTTCTTGAGGTTTCTCTGGCCTTAGGTGCCATTAATGGTTATGGAAAAATAAAAAGCAACGCTTTTACCACACCAAACTTAAAATGTTTGCTCGTCCTCGAGAAAAAGAAGAAGGAAAATAGTAGAAGAAGAAGAAAATAGAGGAGATGGAGGGGAAGAGTGTATTCGGCCAAGGGGGGAAGAAGTATTTGTAATGTGTGAAAATGAGGTAGTGTTGAGGGGTTATATAGGGTGGGGGAAGGGTTAGGTTTCGTGTATTAGGGTTCGGTTTGGGAGGGAAAGGATTTTTGAATTTGGAGGTAGGTGAGGTTTTTGGGGAAGAGTGGATGGATGTGAGTGGTGAAGAGTTTTTGGGGAAGAGATATGAAGGTGATTGGTGAAGGGTATTTGGGGAAGAGTGTTATGAAAGATTGGTCTGTGGGGTCCACAGATCTTGAGGGGTCAAGGACTTAGCATCCCTGCTCCATTTAGGCGTGCAAAACGCCCTTAGAGTGCAATTCTGGCGTTAAAAGCCAGGTTGCTACTTGTTTCTGGCATTTAACGCCAGCTTTTCTCCCAGTCTGGTGCCTGTTTCTGGTATTAAATGCCCAGAATGGTGCCAGACTGGGCGTTTAACGCCCATTCTTCTACTCTTACTGGCGTTTAAACGCCAGTAAGCTCTTCCTCCAGGGTGAGCTATTTTTCATTCTGTTTTTGATTTTTCAGTTATTTTTGTGACTTCACATGATCATCAACCTAAAGAAAACATAAAATAGCAATGGAAAATAAATAGATATAATTAAATAGCATTGGGTTGCCTCCCAACAAGCGCTTCTTTAATGTCAATAGCTTGATAGTGAGCTCTCATGGAGCCTCAAAGATAATCAGAGCAGTGTTGTGGCCTCTCAACACCAAACTTAGAGTTTGGTTGTGGCCTCCCAACACCAAACTTAGAGTTTAAATGTGGAGGTTTTGTTTGACTCTGTACTGAGAGAAGCTTTTCATGCTTCCTCTCTATGGTTACAGGAGGAGAACCTTGAGTCTTAAATGCAAGGTAGTCCTCATTCAACTGAAAGACCAACTCTCCTCTGTCAACATCAATCACAGTTTTTGCTGTGGCCAGGAAGGATCTGCAAAGGATGATAGATTCATCCTCATCCTTCCCAGTGTCTAGGATTATGAAATCAGCAGGGATGTAAAGGCCTTCAACCTTCACTAGCATGTGCTCTACTAGTCCATAAGCCTGTTTCATTGATTTATCTGCCATCTCTAGTGAGATTCTTGCATCTTGTACCTCAAAGATTCCCAGTTTCTCCATTACAGAGAGTGGCATGAGGTTTATCCCTGACCCCAGGTCACAGAGAGCCTTCTCAAAGGTTATGGTGCCTATGGTACAAGGTATGAAGAATTTTTCGGGATCTGGTTTCTTCTGAGGTAATGTCTGCCTCATTAATGCACTCAGTTCATTGGTGAACAAGGGGGGTTCATCTTCTCAAGTCTCATTACCAAATAACTTGGCATTCAGCTTCATGATTGCTCCTAGATATTTAGCTACTTTCTCTTCAGTGATGTCTTCATCCTCTTCAGAGGAAGAATATTCATTCGAGCTCATGAATGGCAAAAAGAAGTTCAATGGAATCTCTATGGTCTCTGTATGAGCCTCAGATTCCTTTGGTTCCTCAAAGGGAAACTCCTTTCTGTCTAGAGGACGTCCCATGAGGCTTTTTTCACTGGGATTCACGTCCTCCAAACTACCTCCAGGTTTGGCCATATTGGTCATGGTTATGGCCTTACACTCTCTCTTGGGGTTTTTTTCTGTATTGCTTGGGAGAGTACTGGGAGGAGTTTCAGTAATCTTCTTACTCAGCTGACCCACTTGTTCCTCCAAATTTCTAATGGAGGACCTTGTTTTATTCATGAAACTTAGTGTGGCTTTGGATAGATCAGAGACCATGTTAGCCAGGCCAGAATGGCTCTGTTCAGAATTCTCTATCTGTTGCTGAGAAGATGATGGAAAAGGCTTGCTATTGCTAAACCTATTTCTTCCACCATTATTATTGAAGCGTTGTTTAGGCTTCTGTTGATCCTTCCATGAGAAATTTGGATGATTTCTCCATGAAGGATTATAGGTGTTTCCATAGGGTTCTCCCATGTAATTCACATCTGCCATTGCAGGGTTCTCAGGATCACAAGATTCTTCTTCAAAAGATGCTTCTTTAGTACTGTTGAATGCAGCTTGCAATCCATTTAGACTCTGAGAAATCATATTGACTTGCGGAGTCAATATTTTGTTCTGAGCCAATATGGCATTCAGAGTATCAATTCCAAGAACTCCCTTCTTCTGAGGCATCCCATTGTTCACAGGATTCCTCTCAGAGGTGTACACGAACTGGTTATTTGCAACCATTTTAATGAGTTCCTGAGCTTCTGCAGGGGTTTTCAGATGAAGAGATCCTCCTGCAGAATGGTCCAATGACATTTTTGACAACTCAGACAGACCATCATAGAATATACATATGATGCTCCATTCTGAAAGCATGTCAGTAGGACACCTTTTGATCAGTTGCTTATATCTTTCCCAAGCTTCATAGAGGGATTCTCCTTCCTTCTGTCTAAAGGTTTGGATTTCCACTCTAAGCTTGCTCATCTTTTGAGGTGGAAAGAATTTGGCCAGGAAAGCACTAACCAACTTATCTCAAGAGTTCAGGCTATCCTTGGGTTGTGAATCCAACCATGTTCTAGCTCTTTCTCTTACAGCAAAAGGGAAAAGCATAAGCCTGTAGACCTCGGGATCAACTCCATTGGTCTTGACAGTGTCACAGATTTGCAAGAATTCAGCTAAAAACTTATGAGGATCTTCCATTGGAAGTCCATGAAACTTGCAGTTCTGCTGCATTAGAGAAACTAATTGAGGCTTAAGCTCAAAGTTGTTTGTTCCAATTGCAGGAAGTGAGATGCTTCTTCCATAGAAGTCAGCAGAGGGTGCAATGAAGTCACCAAGCATCTTCCTTGCATTGTTGGCATTGTTATTTGGTTCGGCCATGTCTTCTTCTTTTTCGAAAATTTCTGTCAAGTCCTCTCCAGAGTGTTGTGCTTTAGCTTCTCTTAGTTTCCTCTTAAGAGTCCTTTCAGGTTCAGGATCAGCTTCAATAAGAATGTCTTTATCCTTGTTCCTGCTCATATAAAAAGAAGAGAACAGAAAAGAAAATATGGAATCCTCTATGTCACAGTATAGAGATTCCTTATGTGAGTATAAAAAGAGAAGAATAGAAGAAGGAGAAAAAGGAAAATTCGAACACAGAGAAGAAGATGGGTTTGAATTATGAGTAGAAGAGAAGTGTTAGTAGATGAATAAATAAATAGAAAGAGATGAGAGGGGGAAGAATTCGAAAATTAAATAAAATAAACTAAAAATATTTTTATTTTTATTTTAAATATTAGTTAGTATTCGAAAATTAAGGAGGAAAATAAAATTAAATTGAAATTTAAAATAATTAGTTAACGAAAAGAAATTTTTGAAAAAGAGGTTAGTGATTCTCAAAAATAAGAGAGAGAAAAGTAGCTAGGTAATTTTGAAAAAGATAAGAATTTTTAAAAATTAAACAAAAAGTTAAGTAGTTAATTGAAAAAGATTTGATAATCAATTTTGAAAAGATGAGAAGTTAGAAAAGATTTTGAAATTAAGTTTTGAAAAGATATGATTGAAATTTATTTTGAAAAAGATTTGAAAAAGGAATTTAAAAAGATTTGATTTTGAAAATTGAAGTTGATTACTTGACTAACAAGAAACTAAAAGATATGGTTCTAAAATTTAAAGATTGAACCTTTCTTAATAGGCAAGTAACAAACTTTAAAATTTTTGAATCAATCACATTAATTGTTAGCAAAGATTTTGAAATTATGAAATGAAATTAAGAAAAAGATTTTGAAAATCATTTTTAAAATTTTCAAAAATCATAAAAAGAAAAATGAAAAAGATTTGATTTTTGAAAAAGTTTTGAAAAGATAGAATTTTTAAATTGAAAATTTGACTTGACTCATAAGAACAACTAAATTTTAAAAAATTTTTGACTAAGTCAAACCAAATTTTCAAAATTTATTTGTAAATAAGGGAAAGATATTTTTTTATTTTTGAATTTTTAATGAAGAAAGAGAAAAACACAATAAGACTCAAAACATGAAAATTATGAATCAAAACACACAATGCATGCAAGAACACTTTGAATGTCAAGATGAACATCAAGAACACTTTGAATGTCAAGATGAACACCAAGAACTTATTTTTGAAAATTTTTAAGAAAAGAAACACATGCAAGACACCAAACTTAGAAATTTTCAATGTTTAGACACTAACAAATTGAAGATGCATATGAAAAACAAGAAAAGACACAAAACATGAAGATGCAAAGATCAAACAAAGAAGATCATCAAGAACAACTTGAAGATCATGAAGAACATCATGCATGAGTTTTTGAAAATTTAAAGAAAATTAAAAAGATGCAATTGACACCAAACTTAAAAATTGACACAAGACTCAAACAAGAAACATCAAATTTTTGGTTTTTATGATTTTATTAAATTTTTTGGTATTTTTCAAAAATTAATTTGAAAAAGGAAAATAAAGGAATTAAAAATTTTTAACAAGAATTCTAGGAATCATGCAATGTTAGTCTAAAGCTCTGGTCTAGGAATTAGACATGGCTTACTAGCCAGCCAAGCTTTCAGTGAAAGCTTCGGTCCAAAACGCTAGACATGGCCAATGGCCAGCCAAGCTTTAGCATACAAATCAGGCATACAACAGCTGAATTGATGAGAATCAAAAAGCTCTTGTGATGATGAGTTGAAACCTCGGTCCAAAAGATTAGACATGGCTTCACAGCCAGTCAGACTTCAACAGATCATCATGAAGCTCTAGAATTCATTCTTAAAAATTCTGAAGCCATAGAATAATTTATTTTTTTGAAAATTTTTTAAAATAAAAATAATAAAAACAAAAAGCTTAAAATTAAAAAAATTACCTAATATGAGCAACAAGATGAACCGTCAGTTGTCCAAATTCGAACAATCCCCGGCAACGGCGCCAAAAACTTGGTGCACGAAATTGTGATCTCAACGGCGCCAAAAACTTGGTACGCACTATCATAATCTCAATTCTTCTTCACAACTTCACGCAACTAACCAACAAGTGCACTGGGTCGTCCGAGTAATAAACCTTACGTGAGTAAGGGTCGATCCCACGGAGATTGTCGGCTTGAAGCAAGCTATGGTCATCCTTGTAAATCTCAGTCAGGCGGATTCAAATGGTTATGAGATTTTGATAATTAAAATATAAATAAAATATAAAATAGGATAGAGATACTTATGTAATTCATTGGTGAGAATTTCAGATAAGCGTATGGAGATGCTTTGTTCATTCTGAATCTCTGATTTCCTACTGTTTTCATCCAATCATTCATACTCCTTTCCATGGCAAGCTGTATGTTGGGGGATCACCGTTGTCAATGGATACCGTCCGTCCTCTCAGTGAAAATGGTCCAAATACACTGTCACCGCATGGCTAATCAGCTGTTGGTTCTTGATCATGTTGGAATAGGATCCACTGATCCTTTTGCATCTGTCACTATGCCCAACACTCGCGAGTTTGAAGCTCGTCACAGTCATCCCATCCCAGATCCTACTTGGAATACCACAGACAAGGTTTAGACTTTCCGGATCTCAAGAATGGCCACCAATAATTCTAGTCTATACCACGAAGGTTTTAATCTTAGATTAGAAACCTAAGAGATACACATTCAAGCTTGTTTGCATGTAGAACGGAAGTGGTTGTCAGGCACGCGTTCATAGGTGAGAATGGTGATAAGTGTCACATAATCATCACATTCATCATGTTCCTGTGTGCGAATGGATATCTTAGAGAAGAAATAGGCTTGAGTTGAATAGAAAAACAATAGTACTTTGCATTAATTCATGAGGAACAGTAGAGCTCCACATCTTAATCTATGGGGTGTAGAAACTCCACCGTTGAAAATACATAAGAACAAGGTCCAGGCATGGCCGAATGGCCAGCCTCCTAAACGTGTACAATATGATCTCCCCCTTATGAAATAAATCACTAAAAGTAGTTTTTGTACTAAACTAGAAGCTAGGGTTACATAAGATAAGTAATTGATGCAGAAATCTACTTCCGGGCCCACTTGGTGTGTGCTTGGGCTGAGCATTGATCATTCATGTGTAGAGACTCTTTTTGGAGTTAAACGCCAGGTTGTAGCCTGTTTCTGGCGTTTAACTCTGATTTGCAACCTATTTCTGGCGTTTAACTCCAGAATAGGGTAGGTAGTTGGCGTTTGAACGCCAGTTCGCGTCATCAAAACTCGGGTAAAGTATAGACTATTATATATTTCTAGAAAGCCCTGGATGTCTACTTTCTAACGCAATTGAGAGCGCGCCAATTGGGTTTTTGTAGCTCTATAAAATCTATTTCGAGTGCAGGGAGGTCAGAATCCAACACCATCTACAGTCATTCTTCAGCCTCTGAATCAGATTTTTGCTCAAGTCCCTCAATTTCAGCCAGAAAAATACACAAACTCATAGTAAAGTCCAGAAATGTGATTTTGAATTAAAAACTAATAAAAATATACTAAAAACTAACTAAATCATACTAAAAACTACTTAAAAACAATGCCAAAAAGCGTATAAATTATCCGCTCATCACCTGCAACAAAATATATTGATCTAAGTTACACATGTTGTCTAATATAGATTTTTTAATGAGTACTAAATCTGGCTTGTTGTAAACTCTGACCTGACTTGAAACTTTTCAATAAGCCTAATTTTTTTAATAAATAAATAAGTAATGTTAATATAAAATATTAAATTTTAGGTATAGTTTAATTTTCAAAATTAAAAATTATAAAATAACAAATACAAGGACAATATTGATAAAAAAAATTTAGACACCATGAAAAATTATTGATTAATAACTATCATTGGTGCGCACGAATCCCCAAACTTTCGTACAGCAATACCAGCAAGTGCACTGGGTCATCCAAGTAATACCTGAGCAAGTCAGGGTCAATCCTACGAGGATTGTGGTTTGAAACAAGCTATGGTTATCTTGCAGGTCTTAGTCAGGCAGATCAGAAGGTTGTTGAATTATGATGATCATGAAACTATGAAGACATATAATTAATAAAGATACTCTATAAATTAAATGGAAATCAGTGATAGGGATAAGGTAAAGGATTGGAGTTGCTTTGTCTTTTTGAATTAACTCCAGTATTACTACTCTCTTTGCTTATGATAGATTTTTTCAAAGGAAAGCTATATGTGATTGACACTGGTTTGAGCAGCTGCCAATACTCCTCCAGATCTGAATCCCATGTTTAGTGCGGATCCATTCTAATTGAGAGTGAAGCTCGTACAATTCATTCTCAGTAATGATCCTACTCAAAACGCCATAGACAAGGTCAGATCTTCCAAATCAGAGAATGCTACACCTTGGGTTCTAGCCTCTACCACAGAAACCCTAATCTCCCCAGAAATTGGCTGAACTGATGTCTCGAGAAGTCCCCAACGAAGTCATGGATTAGCGGTCTGAGAGATGTATAAACATAGCTGTTGGCTCATCATTGCTCGATAAAAGACACACTCTGAGCCCAAATAGATGCGAGTGTTTGTCAGGCACGTTCGTCTTAATATGACGAACAGATTTGATTTGTCAGATCATCCTATTCACCATGATGAAGATCGGATATACATCTTAGAATTAATTAAACATGGATCGAAGAGAAACAGTAATACTTTTATTAATTCATAGGACTCAGCAGGGCTCTTCCCCTCAACCTAGGAGGTTTAGAAACTCATATTAAAGTAAAAACACAATGTAAAATGAAAATAAGATTGTAAAGTATGCGTTCTCTCATGTGCTCATGTAAAATACACTTTAAATATTAAACAGATGACTAGTAAGGGTAAAACAGTCTATTTAGTGCTAAAATTGACTTCTCGGGCCCACTTTGTGAGTATTTGGGCTGAGCTTTGATGAGATCCATGTGCTATGAGGTCTCTTGGGAATGGAACGCCATCTAGGGAGTCCTCTTTGGGCGTTTGTACATTGGTCTCTGCTCTTTGGGCACTGGACGCCTGGAAGGGGGTAGGTAGCTGGCGTTGGATGCCAGTTTTGGGGCTTCTAATCCGAAGCAAAGTATAGACTATTATATATATCTGGAAAGATCTGGAAGTCCACTTTCCATAGCCATTAAGAGCGCTCCATTTGGACTTCTATAGCTCTAAAAAAGCTCTTTCAAGTATAGGCAGGTCAGATCCGGACAGCATCTGCAGTGCTTTCTCTATCTCTGAATCAGACTTTTGCTCCAGCTCCTCAATTTCAACTAGGAAATACCTGAAATTGCAAAAAAACACAAAAACTCATGGTAGAATCCAAAAATGTGAATTTAACACTAAAACCTATAAAAACTTAATAAAAACTAAATAAAATGTACTAAAAACTATATGAAAATGATGTCAAAAAGCGTATAAAATATCCGCTCATCAATCATTGATCAAACAAACAATGTATAAGAATGGCTATGGATACATTTAAGCAAGAGAAAAATTAATTTGAAAATTTCTTAAAAAAGGAATCCAAAACTTCTTTAAAATGGTTCAAAGCAAAACTCCGAGAGTATACTTAAAATCACAACCTCACAAGAATATTCAAGAAGATTAAGATGCGCTAAAAAGGAAATCCACTCATTTTAAGAAAGGAACATAAAGCATGAGAATTCAAACAGGATTCACAAAACATACAATATCGAACAAGCTTTCAACTGATCCAAAGAAATACAAAACTCACAAGGAAAGGCAACACAATCAATAGCAAATTCTCAAAAAGGATTCTTTGACTAAAGAATTTTGGTAAGAACAATAAGAGGGTAAACGGCGCATGATGAGCGGATAATTTATACCCTTTTTGGCATTGTTTTTACATAGTTTTTAGTATGTTTTAGTTAGTTTTTATTATGTTTTTATTAGTTTTTATTCAAAAATCACATTTCTAGACTTTACTATGATTTTGGGTGTTTTTCTGTGATTTCAGGTATTTTCTGGCTGAAATTGAGGGACCTGAGCAAAAATCTGATTCAGAGGCTGAAAAAGAACTGCAGATGCTGTTGGATTCTGACCTCCCTTCACTCGAAGTGGATTTTCTGGAGCTACAGAATCCAATTGGTGCGTTCTTAATTGCGTTGGAAAGTAGACATCCTGGGCTTTCCAGAAATATATAATAGTCCATATTTTGCCCGAGATTTGATGGCCCAAACTAGCGTTCCAAGTCAACCTAAAATTTCTGGCATAAAACTCCCAAACTGGCACCAGAATTGGAGTTAAACGCCCAAACTGGCACCAAAGCTGGCATTTAACTCTAGGAACAGCCTAAGCATGAAAAAGCTTCAATGCTCAGCCCAAGCACACACCAAGTGGGCCCCAGAAGTGGATTTCTGCACTATCTGCACTTAGTTACTCATTTTCTGTAACCCTAGGTTACTAGTCTAGAATAAAAACTACTTTCAGAGATTCATTTAGTACCTCATGAAATTTTTATACTTCATATTGTATTTCTGACGGCGTGAGTCTCTAAATCCCATAGGTGGGGGTAAGGAGCTCTGCTGTTTTTCAATGGATTAATGCAATTACTACTGTTTTTTATCCAGTTACGCTTGATTCTATTCTAAGATACTCATTCGTACTTCAATCTGGAGAAGATGATGATTCGTGACACTCATCATTATTCTCAAACCTAAGAGCGCGTGCCTGACAACCACTCCCGTTCTATCTGAGCTCAACGTAGTCATTGGGCGACAGCTTGAGTGCGTATCTCTTGGGTCTCTGATCCGTGAGATCAGAACCTTCGTGGTAGAGACTAGAACCAATTGACAGAATTCCTGAGATCCGAAAAATCTAAACCTTGTTTTTGGTATTCTGAGTAGGATCTGCAAGGGGATGACTGTGACGAGCTTCAAACCTGCGAATGTTGGGCGCAGTGACAGTGTGTAAAAGGACAATGGTCGTATTCTGATGCTAGCGGGAACCGACAGATGATTAGCCGTGCGGTGACAGTGCATACGGATTTGTTTTCATCCGAGAGGATCATACAATCTGCCATAGAAGGAAGCCATGCGTGTTGGAGAAGAAGACAGTAGGAAAGCAGAGATTCAGATGATAGAGCATCTTCGGAACATCAGCATGTTTCTCATTACTGAATCACAAGTACCATTTATTTTATGTTATTTAATTTTCATAAATACAATCACTCTTATCATTAATCTCCTAACTAAGATTTACAAAATAACCATAGCTTGCTTCAAGCCGACAATCTCCGTGGGATCGACCCTTACTCACGTAAGGTATTACTTGGATGACCCAGTGCACTTGCTGGTTAGTTGTGCGGAGTTATGAAAAGTGTGATTTACAATTTTCTGCACCAAGTTTTTGGCGCCGTTGCGGGGAATTGTTCGAGTTTGGACAAATTTTTTCTTTTTTTTTATTTATCATTTTGGAATTACTTGTTCTATTTTATTATTTTGATTGAAAAATTTTAAGTTTGGTGTTCCCTTGTTAAGAAAGTTTCAATCTTTAAAATTTTAAAGTCATATCCAAAATTTTTCAAATCTTTTTAGTTAATTAGTCAATTCAGTATTCGAATTTATTTATTTATTTATTTTCCTTTTCTTTTAGTTTTTGAAATCTATTTTCTATTTTCCAATTATTTTATTTTATTTTATCTTAGTTTCTTTTTAATTCGGTTATCTTTAATTAAATAAAATGAAAACAAAAATATATTTTGCAATCTGCATCACCTCCCTTTCTCCATCATAGACCTAAGTGGAAATGAACAGTCTAGAAGGACTCTGGGGTCGTATGCTAACTCCACTACTGCTGCATATGGGAGTAGTATCTGTATACCCCCATAAGAGGGAGCAATTTTGAGCTAAACCCTCAGCTCGTTATCATGGTGCAGCAAAATTGCCAGTATTCTGGTCTTCCACAGGAAGAACCTACTGTGTTTCTGGCATAGTTCTTACAACTTGCTGACACAGTACATGATAAGGAAGTAGATCAGGATGTCTACAGATTATTATTGTTTCTATTTGCCGTAAAAGATCAAGCTAAGAGGTGGTTAAATAACCAACCCACAGCAAGCATAAGAACATGGAAACAATTATCAGACAAATTCCTGAATCAATATTTCCCTCCAAAAAGGATGACACAGCTAAGGCTGGACATCCAAGGCTTTAAACAAGAGGATAATGAATCTCTTTATAATGCCTGGGAGAGGTACAGAGAGATGCTAAGGAAATGCCCCTCTGAAATGTTTTCAGAGTGGGTGCAGTTAGACATCTTTTACTATGGGCTTACAGAAAAGGCCCAGATGTCTGTAGACCACTCAGCTGATGGATCTATACACATGAGAAAGACAATTGAAGAGGCTCAAGAGCTCATTGATACGGTTGCTAGAAATTAATATCTATACTTGAGTAGTGAGTCCTCCATGAAGGAAGAAGCTAAAGCAGTGTCCACTGAACTTAGTCCTCAAGAACAAGTTACTGAACTCAATAAGCAATTGCTTATCATAACAAAACAGTTTAAAGAATTCAAAGAGATGCTCCAAGACACTAAAAATGCCAACAAGAATATGGAAGCACAATTGAATCAAACAAGACAGCAGCTATCTAAACAGATAACAGAAGAATGCCAAGCTGTTCAATTAAAGAGTGTGAAGACATTGAATGTATCAACTCAAGGCACCAGAAAACTAAGAAAGGAACAACTGACAGAGGATAACCAAACCACTACCCAAAATCCCTCTGAGGACAGTAAGACCCTAGAGAGGAATGATTCTGGCGTTCAAACACTAGAAAAGGGTAAAAAGCTGGCGATAAACACCCATTGAATAGCCAAATCTGGCGTCCAAACGCCAGAAAAGGGTAGCAATCTGGCGTTAAACACCCATGCAGTACCCAATTCTGGCGTTCAAATGCTAACAAGGGATCAGACACCTGCAAATACTGATAACAACCCCCTTAGGCAGGCTTCTCCAACCACTTCTGTAGGAAATAAACCTGCACCAACTAAGGGTAAAGAATATAAAGCCAAGATGCCTTATCCTCAGAAACTCCACCAAGCGGAACAGGATAAACAATTTGCCCGCTTTGCAGACTATCTCAAGACTCTTGAAATAAAGATTCCATTTGCAGAGGCACTTGAGCAAATACCCTCTTACGCTAAGTTCATGAAAGAGATCTTAAGCCATAAGAAGGATTGAAGAGAAACTGAAAAAGTTTTCCTCACTGAAGAATGCAGTGCAGTCATTCTGAAAAGCTTACCAGAGAAGCTTAAAGATCCCAGAAGCTTTATGATACCATGCACATTAGAGGATGCTTGTACTAAGACAGCTCTATGTGATCTTGGGACAAGTATCAACCTAATACCTGCATCCACTATCAAAAAGCTTGGTTTGACTGATGAAGTTAAACCAACCTGGATATGCCTCCAAGTTGCTGATGGCTCTATTAAAATCCCATCAGGCATAATTGAGGACATGATTGTCAAGGTTAGGCCATTTTCCTTTCCTACTGACTTTGTAGTGCTGGAAATAGAGGAGCACAAGAGTACAACTCTCATTCTAGGAAGACCTTTCCTAGCAACTGGACGAACCCTCATTAACGTCTAAAGAGGAGAGATAACCCTGAGAGTCAATGAGGATGAGTTTAAGTTGAATGCTGTCAAAGCTATGCAGCATCCAGACACACCAAAAGACTGCCTGAGCATAGATGTTATTGACTCCCTGGTGGAAGAGGTCAATATGATTGAGAGTCTCGAATCAAAGCTAGAAGACATTTTTAAAGATGTTCAGCCTGATATGGAGAAACCAGAGAAAATAGAAGAACCTCTGAAGACTCCTCAAGAAGAAGAGAAACCTCTTACACCCAAGCTCAAACCACTACCACCATCCCTGAAATATACATTTCTGGGAGAAGATAACACTTTTCCTGTGATCATAAGCTCGACTTTAAAACCACAGGAAGAGAAAGCACTAATTCAGGTGCTAAGGACACACAAGACAGCTCTTGGGTGGTCCATAAGTGATCTTAAGGGCATTAGCTCAGCCAGATGCATGCACAAGATCCTATTGGAGGATGATGCTAAGCCAATGGTTCAACCACAGAGGCGGCTAAATCCAGCCATAAAGGAGGTGGTGCAAAAAGAGGTCACTAAGTTACTAGAGGCTGGGATTATTTATCCTATTTCTGATAGCCCTTGGGTGAGCCCTGTCCACGTTGTCCCCAAGAAGTGAGGCATGACAGTGGTTCATAATGAAAAGAATGAACTGGTTCCTACAAGAACAGTTACAGGGTGGCGTATGTGTATTGACTACAGAAGACTCAATATAGCCACCAGAAAGGATCATTTTCCTTTACCATTCATAGACCAGATGCTAGAGAGACTAGCAGGTCATGAATACTACTGCTTTTTGGATGGCTATTCAGGTTACAACCAAATTGTAGTAGATCCTCAGGACCAAGAGAAAACAACATTCACATGTCCTTCTGGAGTATTTGCCTACAGAAGGATGCCATTTGGTCTGTGCAATGCACCTGCAACCTTTCAGAGGTGCATGCTCTCTATCTTCTCTGATATGATAGAAAAATTTCTAGAAGTCTTCATGGATGACTTCTCAATATTTGGAGACTCATTTAGCTCCTGTCTTGACCATCTAGCACTTGTTCTGAAAAGATGCCAAGAGACTAACCTGATTTTAAACTGGGAGAAATGTCACTTTATGGTGACTGAAGGAATTGTCCTTGGGCACAAAATTACAAACAAGGGAATAGAGGTGGATCAAGATAAGGTAGATGTAATTGAAAAATTACCACCACCTACTAATGTTAAGCCAATCAGAAGCTTTCTGGGGCATGCAGAATTCTATAGGAGGTTTATAAAGGATTTTTCAAAAATTGCAAAACCTCTGAGCAATTTGCTAGCTGCTGACACGCTAGTTATCTTTGACACAGAGTGTCTGCAGGCGTTTAAGACTCTGAAAGCTAAGCTGGTCACAGCACCAGTCATTTCTACACCAGACTTGACATTACCATTTGAACTAATGTGTGATGCCAGTGACCATGCCATTGGTACAGTATTGGGACAGAGGCATAACAAGCTTCTGCACGTCATTTATTATGCTAGCCGTGTTTTGAATGACGCACAGAAGAATTACACAACCACAGAAAAGGAGTTGCTTGCAGTGGTTTATGCCATTGACAAGTTTAGATCTTTTTTAGTGGGATCAAAGGTGATTGTGTACACTGACCATGCTCTTCTAAAATATCTCCTCACAAAACAGGATTCAAAACCCAGACTCATAAGATGGGTGTTGCCTCTACAAGAGTTTGATATAGAAATAAGAGACAAAAAAGGACAGAGAACCAAGTGGCAGATCACCTGTCCCGGATAGAACTAGTAGCAGGAGCGTCCCTCCCTTCTACTGAGATCTTTGAAACCTTTTCGGATGAGAAACTCTTTGCCATTCAGGAAGTACCATAGTTTGCAGACATTGCAAACTATAAAGCTATGAGATTCATACCCAAAGAGTACAGTAAGCAGCAAACAAAAAAATTGATTACTGATGCAAAGTACTACTTGTGAGATGAACCATATCTCTTTAAGTGGTGTGCAGATGGAATGATCTGTAGATGTGTGCCTAGAGAAGAGGCACAGAAGATCCTATGGCATTGCCATGGATCACAATATGAAGGACATTTCGGAGGTGAGCGAACAGCCACCAAGGTTCTCCAATGTGGCTTCTACTGGCCTACTCTCTATAGAGACTCCCGAGAGTTTGTATGTAACTGTGACAGTTGCCAGAGAGCTAGTAATCTGCCTCATGGTTATGCCATGCCTCAGCAAGGGATCTTAGAGATTGAGTTATTTGATGTATGGGATATTGACTTCATAGGGCCTTTCCCACCATCTTACTCAAACACTTATATTATGGTGGCAGTAGATTATGTATCTAAATGGGTGGAAGTAATTACAACACCCACTAATGATACTAAGACAGTGATGAAGTTCCTCCAGAAGCATATCTTCAGCATGTTTGGTGTCCCTAGGATACTGATCAGTGATGGAGGCACTCATTTCTGTAATAAACAGCTTGACTCTGCTCTGGTCCGATATGGAATTAACCATAAAGTGGCAACTCTATATCATCCACAGACAAATGGGCAGGCTGAAGTCTCAAATAGTGAACTAAAACGGATCTTGGAATGGACAGTAAGTACCCGTAGAAAGGATTGGGCAAGAAGTCTGGATGATGCTCTTTGGGCATACAGAACAGCATTTAAGACTCCTATAGGGACCTATCCATACCAATTTGTGTATGAAAAAGCCTGTCATCTGCCAGTGGAACTTGAACACAAGGCCTACTGGGCAACCAGGTTCCTAAACCTTGATGCTAAGGTAGCCGGAGAGAAAAGATTACTCCAGTTGAATGAGTTGGAAGAGTTCAGACTCAATGCTTTCGAAAATGCTAAAATTTATAAAGAGAAAGCAAAAAGATGGCATGACAAAAGGATGTCATCTAGAGTCTTTGAACTAGGATAGAAGGTTCTGCTGTTTAACTCTAGGCTCATATTGTTCCAGAGAAATTGAAATCCCAGTGAAAGGGACCATATGTGATTACAACTGTGTCCCCATATAGATATGTAGAGCTTTAGGATATTGACTCTGACAAAAAGTTCATTGTTAATGGACAGTGAGTCAAACATTATCCTGAAGGCAATGTTGAGCAAGAGTGCTCAAAACTGAGACTAAATTAAAAAGCTCAGTAAAAGTCCAGCTAAAGACAATAAAGAAGCGCTTATTGGGAAGCAACCCAATCTTATTTATCTATGATTAATTACTTTTTCAATTCATTTTCTGTTGTTAGTTTATGTTTTCTTTAGGTTGATGATCATGTGGAGTCATAAAAACAGCTGCAGAATTAAAGCGGAATAAAAAATAGCATAAAAAACAACACACCCTGGAGGACAGGCTTACTGGCGTTTAAACGCCAGTAAGGATAGCAGAATGGGCGTTTAACGCCCATGCAGGCAGTATTCTGGGTGTTCAGAAAAATGCCAAATAAAGAAGGATTCCTGGCGTTTAACGCCAGCCAGGGTATCTGGCTGGGCGTTAAACGCCCAAAATGGCACCTAAGGCTAGAGAAACCTCTAGGAAAGGGAGCAACAAAGGCAAGGATGAGACATAAAGGAGCTCAAAAACTCCATTGGATCTTCAAGAGGAAGAAGAAGCCACCATCACTAAGGTGGACCCGTTCTTTAATTTTCTTGTTCTTATTTTTCTGTTTTTCGTTTTTATGCTTTATGTTTTAACTATGTTTGTGTCTTCATTACATGATCATTAGTGTCTAGTGTCTATGTCTTAAAGCTATGAATGATTCCATGAATCCCTCACCTTTCTTAAATGAAAAATATTTTTAATTGCAAAAGAACAAGAAGTGCATAATTTCGAAAATTATCTTGAAGTTAGCCTAATTATTTTGATGTGGTGGCAATACTTTTTGTTTTCTGAATGAATGCTTGAACAGTGCATATTTTTGATACTGTTGTTTATGAATGTTAAAATTTTTGGCTCTTGAAAGAATAATGAAAAAGGAGAAATATTATTGATGATCTGAAAAATAAAAAATTGATTCTTGAAGCAAGAAAAAGCAGTGAAACACAAAGCTTGTGAAAAAAAATGGCGAAAAAAATATTAATAAAAGAAAAAGAAAAAGCAAGTAGAAAAAGCCAATAGCTCTTTAAACCAAAAGGCAAGAGCAAAAAGCCAATAACCCTTTAAACCAAAAGGCAAGGGTAAAAAGGATCCAAGGCTTTGAGCATTAATGGATATGAGGGGCCAAAGGAATAAAATCCTGGCCTAAGCGGCTAAACCAAGCTGTCCCTAACCATGTGCTTGTGGCGTGAAGGTGTCAAGTGAAAAGCTTGAGACTGAGCAGTTAAAGTCGTGATCCAAAGCAAAAAGAGTGTGCTTAAGAAACCTGGGCACCTCTAACTGGGGACTCTAGCAAAGCTGAGTCACAATCTGAAAAGGTTCACCTAGTTATGTGTCTGTGGCATTTATGTATCCGGTGGTAATACTGGAAAACAAAATGCTTAGGGCCACGGCCAAGACTCATAAAGTAGCTGTGTTCAAGAATCAACATACTGAACTAGGAGAATCAATAACATTATCTGAATTCTGAGTTCCTATAGATGCCAATCATCCTGAACTTCAAAGGATAAAGTGAGATGCCAAAACTGTTTAGAAGCAAAAAGCTTAAGTCCCGCTCATCTAATTGAGACAAATCTTCATTGATACTTTTGAGATTCATTGTATATTCTCTTCTTTTTATCCTATTTTGTTTTTAGTTGCTTGGGGACAAGCAACAATTTAAGTTTGGTGTTGTGATGAGCGGATAATTTATACCCTTTTTGGCATTGTTTTTACATAGTTTTTAGTATGTTTTAGTTAGTTTTTATTATGTTTTTATTAGTTTTTATTCAAAAATTACATTTCTGGTCTTTACTATGAGTTTGTGTGTTTTTCTGTAATTTCAGGTATTTTCTGGCTGAAATTGAGGGACCTGAGCAAAAATCTGATTCAGAGGCTGAAAAAGACTGCAGATGCTGTTGGATTTTGACCTCCCTGCTCTCAAAGTGAATTTTCTAGAGCTGCAGAAGCCCAATTGGCGCGCTCTCAGTTGCGTTGGAAAGTAGACATCCTGGAATTTCTATCAATATATAATAGTCCATATTTTGCTCGATATTTGATGGCCCAAACTAGCGTTCCAAGTCAGCCTAAAATTTCTAGCGTAAAACGCCCAAACTGGCACCAAAATTGGAGTTAAATGCCCAAACTGGCACCAAAGCTGGCGTTTAACTCTAGGAACAGCCTAAGCACAAAAAAGCTTCAATACTCAGCCCAAGCACACACCAAGTGGGCCCCAGAAGTGGATTTCTGCACTATCTGCACTTATTTACTCATTTTCTGTAACCCTAGGTTACTAGTCTAGTATAAAAACTACTTTTAGAGATTCATTCAGTACCTCATGACATTTTTACACTTCATATTGTATTTCTGACGGCATGAGTCTCTAAACCCCATAGGTAGGGGTGAGGAGCTCTACTGTGTTTCAATGGATTAATGCAATTACTACTGTTTTCTATCCAATTACGCTTGATTCTATTCTAAGATACTCATTCATACTTCAATCTGGAGAAGATGATGATTCGTGACACTCATCATTACTCTCAAACCTAAGAGCGCGTGCCTGACAACCACTCCCGTTCTATCTGAGCTCAACGTAGTCATTGGGCGACAGCTTGAGTGCGTATCTCTTGGGTCTCTGATCCGTGAGATCAGAACCTTCGTGGTAGAGGCTAGAACCAATTGACAGCATTCATGAGATCCAAAAAGTCTAAACCTTGTCTGTGGTATTCTGAGTAGGATCTAGAAGGGGATGACTGTGACGAGCTTCAAACCTACGAATGTTGGGTGCAGTGACAGTGTGCAAAAGGACAATGGTCCTATTCCGATGCTAGCGGGAACCGACAGATGATTAGCCGTGCGGTGATAGCACATATGGATTTGTTTTCATCCGAGAGGATCATACAGCCTGCCATAGAAGGAAGCCATGCGTGTTGGAAAAGAAGACAGTAGGAAAGCAGAGATTCAGATGACAGAGCATCTTAGGAACCTCAGCCTGTTTCTCATTTTTAAATCATAAGTACCATTTATTTTATGTTATTTAATTTTCATAAATACAATCACTCTTATCATTAATCTCTAACTAAGATTTACAAAATAACCATAGCTTGCTTCAAGCTGACAATCTCCGCGGGATCGACCCTTACTCACGTAAGGTATTACTTGGACGACCCAGTGCACTTGCTGGTTAGTTGTGCAGAGTTGTGAAAAGTGTGATTTACAATTTCGTGCACCAGCGCACTAGGTTGAAACAAATTCAAGCTAACTCAAATAAGTATGGGATTCACAAGAGAAAAAAAACTAAGACTAATGGTGATGTTCATCAAATGTAAAGGAATAGTTATAAACAGAATCAATATGATGCCCATTGAAACGAAAAGCTTAAGAAAGAATTAGTCCAATATTTTTAGGAAAACAACAAAGGCGAGGTTTAGAAAGATAGAGGAACCTTTAAAATTTCAAAAATGAGTTTTCAGCAAAACAGGGATCATGCGTACGCATGTCTGTGTCCACGTATGCATGCGTGTAAAATGCGACAAAGTCACGTACACGAGCATCGTCCGCTACGCGAGATTACCAAACAGAAATGAATCCTTGCATACGTGTGAGTGTTTTTGCATACGCAGGTCTCAAAACTGTAATAACTTTTTTATGAAATAAAATTGTATTTAAATCTTTTAGGAAATTAAATTGTATTTAAAGTAAATATTTTTCTGTAAATCAATAAAAGAGTAGGCGATGCATTGGAAACAAACAGTTTTAAACTGTATAAGGAAGTTTTTATATAAAGAAATGCATGTCGAATCAAAAGCGATTTTATAAAAATTTAAAAAAGGCTGTAAATATAGTTAATTAAGAGATAAATTGAATCACATCTTCTTTAAAAAGAACTCGGAATAAGAACTTAAAAAATATACTGCATCAAAACAAGTTTAAAGTTATATCAAAGAACACATGAATCAATGAGAAGAGTTTAAATAGAGAAAGGCAGATACACCAAGGATTTTAAGCAAATATATGCAGTTAGGATCAAACGAGAATACATATGAACAGAGGAATAGGGTTGGAAAAATCTAACTACCTTCCAAAAGAAAAAGCAAACAAGAACTTCAAGTTAGACTATGAAAGAACAAGTTACATGACTCCAGCAGAATTCAAGACACATAACTGAGTAACCTCGAGAAATAGTTTCTAACATTCCCAAAACCCACGATTTGCGTTACCTATAACTCGTATATCATCTATGATAACCCAATAGTACTTCCATATACAAAATCCACTAGTGTTAAGCCAGCCAAACTTAATACCAAGAAGTATGCAATGATAGACTAATGGCATTAATCAATAGACCGTCATGTGCATAAGGCTCTAACTCTTGCCATCAGGTCAAGACCTATAACATGACAGACGCTCAGAGTACGCAACTGAAGCATAGTCAGTCTATTCCTAAGGCTTTATAGAAAAGACTGATCTGATACCACAAATATAACACCCTCACTATTAGAATGTCATGTTTCTGACTGCACCACTCTGATAGCAAGAATATTACGACGACTCTAAATATAATTAATACTAAGATAGGAGCCTGTTTAAAACTTAAAACCATATAACCTTTCAAAATACTTTTTAGTTGAAAACATAAATATATACTTACAACCCACATACAAAACTTACAAAGAGTATATATACATAATATTAGCTTACCATCATTGCATATCATAACTCCTATCCCTCTTACAAAATTTGGAAAAGTAAAAGCGAGGGAAACATAGTATCTAAAATAATAAAAAATATCATGTAAACAGGAACGAAATAAACTCTTCATGACTTCTTCGTCCATATACTAAAAAGGTAAACCTGTAGGGGGTGAGAACATTGTCTTCGCTTGTTCTCAGTAGAGGGTTAGAAAATTGCTATAATAAGATACGTAAATTAAAATTGTTTTCAAGGTACAGTGATTGTTGCTCATCTGATGTATCTTTTCAAAAACTAAATGTTTACATTTAAAAATTCAACATCCTTTTTAAAAGAGAAATCGGTTAATTTTTCAAATCCTAAACCTTTTACTTTCTTATAAAATGTTAAAAGTTTTTCCTAGACAGTATGAATGACCAATCTGTTCCCAGTATAGGTTCATTAAGACTATGCTAAATCAGTTTGATTTTTCATACTTTACTAAACCACAAACACGAACCAATCACGGTCTCTGGCCCATCACATAATCAATCACGGCCTCAGGCCCAAAAAACTCAATCAACATCCAATTCACCACAATCTGACCAATTTTGGTCACAAACACAAGTAAGGAGATTCGAACAAAAGCCAGAACATTTACAACAAATATACCAATTAGCAGTTAAACAGAATTATTCACATAGGCAAACCAATTACAATATTCACACCCAAACAATGTCACATAGATACATACGATGAATATCTGTATTAACTGGCAGTGAGATCTCACTTATCGGTTATCTTGCCAAACCCAGCAACTCCCAAAGATGACTGATGAGCGGATATTTTATACGCTTTTTGACATCATTTTCATATAGTTTTTAGTATGTTTTGTTTAGTTTTTATTAAGTTTTTATAGGTTTTAGTGTTAAATTCACATTTTTGGATTCTACTACAATTTTTTGTGTTTTTGGACAATTTCAGGTATTTTCTGGCTGAAGTTGAGGAGCTGGAGCAAAAGTCTGATTCAGAGACAGAGAAAGCACTGCAGATGATGTCTGGATTTGACCTCCTTGCACTCGGGAGAGTTTTTCTTGAGCTAAAAACAATCAAATGGAGCGTTCTCAATGGCTATGGAAAGCTGACTTCTAGAGTTTTCCATCAATATATAATAGTCCATATTTTGCTTCAGATTAGAAGGCTCAAAACTGGCATCCAACGCCAGCTTCCTTCCCCCCTTCCAGGCGTCCAGCGCCCAAAGAGCAGAGCTAGCATCCAAATGCCCAGAGAGGACCCCCTAGCCAGTGTTCAACGCCCTAGGAACCTCCTAGCACATGGATTTCATTAAAACTCAGCCCAAACACTCACCAAGTGGGCCCCAAAAGTGAATTTTAGCACTAGATAGACTGTTTTATTCTTGCTAGTCACCTGTTTAGTATTTAAGACTTATTTTACATCTCTCTAAAGGGAGATGCCTATCATACACACCATATTCAAGTTTTACATTGTTTAGTATTTAAGACTTATTTTCCAAAGGTTGTGTGTAATGAGATATATCCAAGTGGTTGAATTGGAGTGTCTCCTAGTCCGAACAAGCTATTCGGATATGCTCTGAGCTTTTTATCTTGCAAACCGAGTTTGTCGAAGGCGAATTTGAACAAGATATCTGCGGATATTCCTTGGTCTACCAACGTTCTATGGAGATTAGCATTGGCTAGTATGATGGTAATGACCATAGGATCATCATGTCCTGGGATAATGTCTGTTGCATCTTCTTGGGTGAAGGTAATGGTAGGGAGGTCAGATGACCTCTCTCCTTCCCCAACATGATATATCTCTTTAAGGTGTCTTTTGTGAGATGATTTAGAGATCCATCCTCCTGCGAATCGTCCATTTATCATATGAACATGTCTCTCAGGAGTGTGAGGTGGTCGTTCAGCTTGTCTGACCTCTTCATCCCTTTTTCTTTTTCTTGGTTCATCTGCTTTGTTGGCTAAGTACCGATCTAGTCGCTCTTCTCTTGCCAATTTCTCTATGACGTTCTTTAGGTCGAAGCATTCGTTTGTAGGATGTCCATAGATTCGGTGGTATTCGCAGTACTCTATCCAACTTCCCCCTCATTTTTTGCTTTTAATTAGGCGAGGTGGTGGGATCTTCTCAGTGTTGCATATTTCTCAATAAACATCCACAAGAGACACCCGGAGAGGGGTGTAATTGTGGTATTTTCTAGGCTTCTCACCAGGATGATCTTCTTTTTTCTTGGACTCTTTATCCTTGTCCCTAGATGGGTAGGAGAATCCAGGTTTTGAGGTCTCTCCTAGTCGTGAGTTCTCCTCCATGATAATGTATTTCTCTGCCCATTCCTGTACCTCGTTTAAAGATGTGGCATGCTTTTTTGATATGGAGTGGATAAAAGGTCCTTCTCGCAGGCCATTGATGAGACCCATGATGGCTGCTTCTGTTGGTAAATTTTGTATGTCCAAACACGCTTTGTTGAATCTTTCCATGTAGTTGCAAAGACTCTCCCGATCTCCCTTCTTGATCCCTAATAGGCTTGGGGCATTGTAAGCTGAGCTCACATCGACTACGATGTAGTCTATGTTGAGTGTCCTTGACCGGATTCCTTTTCCAAAGGTTGTGTGTAATGAGATATATCCAAGTGGTTGAATTGGAGTGTCTTCTAGTCCGAACAAGCTATTCGGATATGCTCTGAGCTCTTTATCTTGCAAACCTAGTTTGTCGAAGCCGGATTTGAACAAGATATCTGCAAAGCTTCCTTGGTCTACCAACGTTCTATGGAGATTATCGTTGGCCAGTATGATGGTAATGACCATGGGATCATAATGTCCCGGGATAATGTCTGTTACATCTTCATGGGTGAAGGTAATAGTGGGAAGGTCGGATGACCTCTCCCCTTCCTTAACATGATATATCTCTTTAAGGTGTCTTTTGCGAGATGATTTAGAGATCCATTGATGAGCGGATATTTTATACGCTTTTTGGGGATAATTTCATATAGTTTAGAGTATGTTTTAGTTAGTTTTTAGTCTATTTCTAGTAGTTTTTAGGAAAAATTCATATTTCTGGACTTTACTATGAGTTGTGTGTTTTTCTGTAATTTCAGGTATTTTTCTGGCTGAAATTGAAGGAGCTGAGCAAAAATCTGATTCAGGCTGAAAAAGGACTGCTAATGCTATTGGATTCTGACCTCCCTGCACTCAAATTGGATTTTCTGGAGCTACAGAACTCGAAATGGCATGCTTCCAATTGAATTGGAAAGTAGACATCCAGGGCTTTCCAGCAATATATAATAGTTCATACTTTGCACAAGGATAGATGACGTAAACTGGCGTTCAATTCTAGTTCTCTGCCCAATTCTGGCGTCCAGCGCCAGAAAAGGATAAAAAACTGGCGTTCAACTCCACAAATGGCCTCTGCACGTGACTCACTCAAATCTCAGCCCCAGCACACACCAAGTGGGCCCCAGAAGTGGACCTCTGCATCATCCATCATAGTCCACTCATATTTTGTAACCCTAGGCTACTAGTTTAGTATTTAAACAACTTTTAGAGACTTATTTTGTATCTCATGACATTTAAGATCTAAACTTTGTATTCTCTGACGGCATGAGTCTCTAAACCCCATTGTTGGGGGTGAGGAGCTCTGCTGTGTCTTGATGAATTAATGCAAGTATTTCTGTTTTCCATTCAAACACGCTTGTTCCTATCTAAGATGTTCATTCGCGCTTAACTGTGATGGAGGTGATGATCTGTGACACTCATCACCTTCCTCAAATCATGAACATGTGCCTGACAACCACCTCCGTTCTATATACGATTGAATGAGGATCTCTTAGATTCCTTAATCAGAATCTCCGTGGTATAAGCTAGAACTGATGGCGGCATTCATGAGAATCCGGAAAGTCTAAACCTTGTCCGTGGTATTCCGAGTAGGATTCAAGGAGAATGAGGATCTCTTAGATTCCTTAATCAGAATCTCCGTGGTATAAGCTAGAACTGATGGCGGCATTCATGAGAATCCGGAAAGTCTAAACCTTGTCTGTGGTATTCCGAGTAGGATTCAAGGATTGAATGCCTGTGACGAGCTTCAATCTCCTGAAGGCTGGGCGTTAGTGACAGACGCAAAAGGATAGTAAATCCTATTCCAACCGGATCGAGAACCAACCGGTGATTAGCCGTGCTGTGACAGAGCGCGTGAGCGTAGTTTTCACTGGAAGGATGGAAGGTAGCCATTGACAACGGTGATCCACCAACACACAGCTTGCCATAGGGGGACGTGCGTGCGTGAACAAGAAGACAGAGGAAAGCAGAGATTCAGAAGACAAAGCATCTCCAAAACTCCAACATATTCTCCATTACTGCACAACAAGTAACTTTTAATTTATGCTCTACTGGTTACTCACAATTCAATTGATAAACATAATTGTCTTCCTGACTAAGATTTACAAGATAACCATAGATTGCTTCAAACCAACAATCTCCGTGGGATTCGACCCTTACTCACGTAAGGTATTACTTGGACGACCCAGTGCACTTGCTGGTTAGTGGTACGCGTTGTGAAAAGTGTGATTCACATCTCGTGCACCATCCATCCTCCTACGAATCCTCCATTTATCATATGAACATGTCTCTCAGGAGTGTGAGGTGGTCATTCAGCTTGTCTGACCTCTTCATCCCTTCTTCTTTTTCTTAGTTCGTCTGCTTTGTTGGCTAAGTACCGATCTAGTCACCCTTCACTTTCCAATTTCTCTATGACATTCTTTAGGTCAAAGCACTCGTTAGTAGGATGTCCGTAGATTCGGTGGTATTCGCAGTACTCTGTCCGGCTTCCCCCTCCTTTTTTGCTTTTAATTGGGCGAGGTGGTGGGATCTTCCCAGTGTTGCATATTTCTCGATAAACATCCACAAGAGACACCCGGAGAGGGGGTGTAATTGTGGTATTTTCTAGGCTTCTCACCAGGATGATCTTCTTTTTTCTTGGACTCTTTATCCTTGTCCCTAGATGGGTAGGAGAATCCAGGTTTTGAGGTCTCTTCTAGTCGTGAGTTCTCCTCCATGTTAATGTATTCCTGTACCTCATTTAAAGATGTGAGATGCTTTTTTGATATGGAGTGGCTAAAAGGTCCTTCTCACAGGCCATTGATGAGACCCATAATGGCTGCTTCTGTTGGCAAACTTTGTATGTCCAGACATTCTTTGTTGAATCTTTCCATGTAGTTGTGAAGACTCTCTCGATCTCCCTGCTTGATCTATAATAGGCTTGGGGCGTGTTTGGCTTTGTCCTTCTGGATGGAATATCCGGCAAGAAATTTTTTGGCTAAGTCGTCAAAACTTGTGATGGATCTAGGAGGTAAACTGTCGAACCACTTAATTGCTGTCTTTGTTAGGGTAGTCGGGAAAGCTTTGCATCGAATAGCGTCCAAAGCGTCGATGAGATACATTCTGCTTCTGAAATTGCTGAGATAATGGCTTGGATCGGAGGTACCGTCATATAGGGTCATGTCGAGAGCTTTAAATCTTTTGGGACTTTAGCTTTCATAATCTCTTTGGTGAAGGGATCTTGGTCCTTGTGAGAGCTATCATTGTGACTGGACTGAACTGTTTTAGCTTTGAGATCAGCCTCGAGCTTTAGGAGCTTGTCTTCTAGCTCTCGGCATCGTCTAGTTTCTCTCCAGAGGTCTCTCTCGGCTTCGCGCTGGTGTTCGGCTTCCTGTTCAAGCTGTTTGAGACGATCCTGCTGTTCTCAGAGGACATCTAAAATTTCTGTATTTGGAGAATGCTTGTCCCCGTTCTGTTGAGGTGTATCCTTTGGTGTGATGTCCGTGTTCTTATGCGGTGTTCTTTCTTCCAAACCGGAGTTGTGATCATTGTCAAGGTTGTCCGCGATGTTGGTGGAATAACTTCCAGGTTCCCCAGCAACGGCTCCAATATTTCGAGGGTTACCTGAAACTGAAGGTCGATCTCGGATGAGATCTGCGAAGGTGGCCAGAGCTGTCGTGTCCGACTTGCTAGGCTTGGTGGTGTTGCTGATACTTCATCACCGGAGGGTGGTGGTACCTGCAAGAGACTCTGATGCTTAAGTTAGCATGGGATTTAAGCAGGTATTTTGTGTAGAATCAGAGTATGAGTTATACCTGGGTGCTCCAGTGTATTTATAGTAGTGTGGGCTGACCTTTCTAGATAAGATAAGTTAGTTATCTTATCTTATCTTTAAGTGAAGTCATCTTATCTCTAAGGGGGACCTCCTTTATCTTTCTAGGCTTTAGCTGCCTTTAGATTTGGGCTACGTCCCTTTGTTTGGGCCTGCTTGGGCTTCTTGTAGCGATTTGACCGAACTCTTTAAAGAAGAGATCGGGGGACCTGACCTGAAGAGGTCGGTCACTTTGTCTTCAATCAGCCTGGGTCGGATAGCTCGACCCAGGGTATGAACACATATTATGGAAATTCATCAAAATGAATCATACATATAAGAGACCTTACTAATTTTCTTTCTAATTTTCACTTACTAATTCTATTCAAAACATTGCATGCATTAGCAAATGCCTTGACCACCTATATATAGTTTTCTAGAAATATTGATACGAAAAGCAAATAAATCGCCAATTGTTGAAGTTGTCATCTTGGACAACTGTATCAAGTTGTATGACAAGTTGATAAATATAAATTTAATCTTATCAACATGTATAACTTGTTTTCAACACATGATTAGCCAGATTAGGTAACAACTCATTTTTTAAATAATGTCGAAAATCAACTAAGCTAGCTTATCCAATTTCGACCTTTGTCAAAAATTATCACTAGATATTTTAGACTTCCATATGCTATGTATATGTATCATCTTCAAGTTGATCAAGTTGTAGCATCATACTTAGACTCTAGTCAAAGTTCTATAATGTTCTTTAGTTTTCTTCAAACTTCAACTTGCTCCACTTATAACCTCTAGCCATTTTTGTTGACTTCAAACCAAAAAGAACAATTTTGCTTCTTCTTTAAATAATTAGAAGTACAAGCATAATAAATTATGGTATTTATAAATGTACAATATATATTAACAATAATAAAGTTTGAATCTATTTGTTTAACAAATATTCTAAACAAATAATCTTTTTCTTAACTAGGTTCAATCATGTCAAATTTACGTATGCACTTCTTACGTTCTCATTCTCATTCTCATTGATGTTGTTGTTGTTGTTGTTGTTCATATTAGTTTAACGATAACAAAAGTAACACATAAATTTTTTATTAACAAAAGTAACACAGAAATTTTTTGTTAATGACACAAGAAATCTATTAGAAATGACACAGAAATTTTTTATAAATGATTCAAAAAATTTTAAAAAATTCGGTTCTATTTTTCTAATAAATTATACATAATTCAAAACTTTTTTTTCTCCTTCTCCTCTTCTTGGTTTTTTTTTTGTGACTGATATCCTCTTCTTGTTTCATATTCCCATAATTCTTCTTGTTTCACCCTCTCAACAGGATCCTGTGTCACGGTTAAGAAATTTCGTTGTCACAATTAAAAAATATCTTCTATTCTTCTTTTTCATCATCGTCTTCTTCTTCTTACCTTTTCATAATACTTCTTATTTCTGTAAGATTCTAAATTTTTAAAAATTGAATAATAATTTATTTATGATTTATTATATTTGTTTAGGATTTTATTTTCAAAAAATTATTTCACTAAAAGTAATTAAATGAAATTAATATAGAAATAACGTTGCGAGTACAGTTCTTAACCAGCAAAAATCTGCTTATCAATTTAGAAGGGTTGTCACAAAATTAGAATAAAAATACTGGGAGTAGAAATCCCAGGTCGTCTCCCAACGAGTTGACAAAAGAGTGCTATTTTATTAATCAGGAGTTTCCGAGAAATTTTAAGAGTTGAGGAACAGAAAAATAAAGGATTGTGAATTAAAGCAATGTAAATTAAAAGAGATTTATGTATTCAGAATAAAAAGCCTTGACCGGGGGACTGATTAATTGGAAGTTCTATCCTTGTTGGATTTTCTTAAGTGTAGTATCAAGAGGTTGTTATTTTCACTTAGTTAACCCTTACTAAATAAAGGAAAGTCAAGTGATTGAGCTAACTATTATTCGCAAGTCCTAACCCTCTCGCTTGTGAAGGATTAGCGTTAGTAAATAGAGAATTAGCCAACAACTTCCAATTTAACTAATCACTTGAGCATTCCAACTCAAGGATCTCCTTTTAATCAACCCCCAGGTCAAGTTGGGAGTCTACTCCATTGACATGAATATAACGTTCACAGAAATATAAGAAGGAGACATGATAAATTAAATAAAATAAGAACTGGAAATTAATTAAAGGTAAAAATAATTCTTTGCATTAATAAATCCCAAAATGCAACATACGTATCTGAACAGGGTTATTAAGTAATCAAAAGAGTAGAGGAAGAAGAAAGCAAACTAGAATAATAGCGACTTCGACGGAGGTAATGACTCTTCTCAATATCCAAAGCAAAAGCATAAAACTCTAACAGGCATGAATGTGAAGGAAGCCTAGAGGAAGTAGTAATTTTTCTCTAAGATTCCAAACTAAAACTAAAAATTATGCAAATGAGAATGTCTCTTGAGTCTCTGCTTATTCCCTGGCTCTAGTCTGTGTTTCTGGGCAAAAAACTGAGTCCAAACTCAGCCCAAAATTGCCCCCAGCATTTTCTGCGATTTCTGTAGGTAGCGCATGTCACACGTACACGTCAGCCACGCGTACGCGTCGTTTGGCGAACTTCCTTGTCACGCTTACGCGTCTGGCACGCGCACGCGTTGCCGTGCAAAACTCCAATCCACGAGCACGCGTGAGCCATGCGTGCACGTTGATGCTCGCTGGTTGTCTCCTTTATTTCTTGTTCTCCTTCCATTTATGCAAGCTTCCTCTCCATCCTCTAAGTCATTCCTGCCCTATAAGGCCTGAAAATACTTAACGCACAGATCACTGCATCGAATGGTATAAAGAGAATTAAAATATACAATTGAAGGGCTTAGGAAGCAAGTTTTCTATTATAGGACAAAACCAGGAAGGAATTGTAAAACCATACAAATTGTATGAATAAGTGTGCAAAAGACTTGATAAAACCACTCAACTGAGCACAAGATAAACCATAAAATAGTGGTTTATCAAGTAGCTATTTGAAACTAATTAGTAAACTATAATTTTATTAACACTCTCGCCTTTCTCACACGCACACCATAATTTCTCATTCACTGTCATACTCTAAAAGAATAAAGAAAGGAAAGGAGAAAGAACCAAGAGTGAAAGAGGGTAGAAGAAGAAAAGAAGATATGGAAAGAGGGGACGCGGCGCCAGTGGAGGAAAGACGTCACTCGCTGTCGTAGAGAAGGGAGCCAAGGGAGAAGAGAGAAGAGAGCGCACCGAGGTGAAAGAGAGAGAGAGAGAGAGAGAACACCATGGAGAAGGCGATGCCTCTATCGCTGCCAAGCCATCACTATCGAGACTGCCGTCATCCTTGCTCAGACCTCCATTGTCGCCAAATAGGGCAGTGAAGAAAGCCATGAATGGGAAAGAGAAAGGGGAGCTCTGCTAGAGCTTGCCGCCGAGCTACTGTCATCTCCCACAACTGCTTCTGGAGATTGCACCATCGTGCCCCTAGTAACCGGGAAATGGGACTATTGCCGCTAGAAACCACCATTATAGCCACTGCTATCTTTCCTAGCTTTGGTGAGATACTGCTTCGCCATCCTGCCTTTTTTCATGGTGAGATTTATTTCGTTTTGTTTCATATTATGACAATACTCCATTACTGACTTTGTTATAATCATGCGTAACATGCACTTTTGCCTTGTTTCGCCGTGTTTGATTTTGTGTGTTACCTAGAGTTGCTACGTTCGTTGTTACTTTTACTACCATTTTTATGGTTATTTCTCCTTTGATGTTCTACCCGTTTTGCCCTTCTCTTGCTTCAGATGTTGTCAATTTTTCTGTTCTAAAGTTACTATTACTGCTAGTAGAGTTGTTGTTGATGTTGTTGCCTTTGAATTGGAAACAGATGGCTGTTACACTCCTAATTTCTGTGCATTTTAACTAATTGAGGTAAGGATGTTTGTTTTACTAACTCGGAATACTTTAAAGGTTTAGCTAATATGTGCATTTGAGTTGATTAACATTTTATGTTTTTATTATCTTTATTAAAGTTTGGTTAGTTAAATTTTGATAATTTATAATTATTTTTAGTAATTGAATGAAATTGATATAGGGTTAACAAGGAATACATATTATTAATATTAAAATTTATTAGTAATAATATTTGAAGCTTCTTGGTGGGTGGATTAGGATTTGAATTCTTGTTTATTGTCTTCATGATTGAAAACTTAATAACTTAAAAGACAGTTAAAGATAACAAACCCAGAATATTTATGTTGTGGAATTGTTTGGTATTTGAAAAGTTGAAAAGGGTTGAGAAATATTTTGTTTGAATGGAACCCTTGAAAGGTGAAAAAATCGTAGTTTTAAGAGAGGTTTTACCAAAATTTGTATAAGAGTTTGAAAGAATTAGAATAATAAGAATGATGAAAAATGGATGCTACTTTCATAAAGCTAGAGATTTTGTCTTGGAGTTTAATTTGATTAATTCTGAAAAAAAATTATGTTTTGGAAATTTTTAGTGTATCTAAAGTAATGGATGCAATTATTTAAGGATAAATGATCATAGAAAAGATAAATAATTGAAATTAATTTAAAAAGATGTGTAACTAATTATAAATTTAAAAGTTAATTAATTATCAACTCAAGAGTTTGGGAATAGGAAGTCTGAGTATGATGTTTTAATAGAATTAAACATAAGAATTGAGAAAAAAGAAATATTTAAATAATATAATGAAAAAGTTGTGATTTTCAAGAATTATGAGGTAAGTGTTAAGAACCTTTAGCTATATTCTAAATTGAACTTGAGGATCATAGAAATTTAGTTTATTAGCCTATAAAGCGATTAATTAAATGATAATCTGATGAGATCGAATGAGGAAAAGATGATATGTTTGGGTTTGGTTGAGGTTGGTGGTAGCACGAATTCCCACACTTTCGTACTGTTATACCAGCAAGTGCACTGGGTCATCCAAGTAATACCTGAGCGAGTCAGGGTCGATCCCACGAGGATTGTTGGCTTGAAGTAAGCTATGGTTATCTTGCAGGTCTTATTCAGGCAGATTAGAAGGTTGTTGGAAGAGTTGTCAAATTTGCATTAAAGGAATATCATATGTACTATTCTATAAATAAAAAGGAATCAATAATAGGGATATGTTGAAGGATTGGAGTTGCTTTGCCTTTCTGAATTAACTCTAGTATTACCGCCCTCTTTGCTTGTGAGTGCACTACAAGAAAAACACCCATTCAGGTACACTTGAAAAGTGTAGCTAAAAGTATGATGCCTTAGGCTACGGCTACGCTTTTTGGGCTACGGCTACACTTTTTGGGGTGATTCCTATTCGGCCGTTGCCTATTCTCAAAGGCTACGCTTTTCTGCACCAAGGGCTATGCTTTTGGTGTTTGGGAATAGGCTACGCTTTTCAAGTGATGCTGTGATTGCTGTCCAGGACCAAAGGCTACGCTTTTCAGCTTTCATTTTTCCAGAATAGGCTACGCTTTTCAACGCTACTGCATCACCTGTAAAGCGTAGCCACATTGTATACCATAGCTACTTTTTATAAGCGTAGCCTTAGGTCCCTCTTTTTTTTTTGTATACTATAGCTACTGTATATAAGTGAAAATCATAATATCACTTAGCTAATAAAAGTATCTTCTAATAAAAATCATTAGTCAACCATACATGTAAAGATTCTAAATAGCACTCTATCTTAGCCAATAAACCACAATAATAGTCAGCTTAATCTTCATTGCTTAATCTTCATTGTTACCCTGCATAATTATATAGAAAAATAGTTAAAAAAAATTCATAATGACATTCATAATTATAAAAATTAAATAGAACACGTAGACATAGTAAACCAAGAAAGCATATACTAAAAAAAAATAACATGGTCACAGCAAAAGAGGTAAATTCAAGGAATTATGTATTATCTTATTTCATTCCAAACCATGAAAATCTGCAGGTGTTTCTTTCTTCTATTTCCTTTAACACAATCCTGATATGTCCCTATAGCATTTTTCATGCACTAATTAACCAGACTTTCACACTTAAATTAGATATAGGGACAAATTCATATGTACAAAGTGCACAAAATCAGAGAAACAACAACCAGAATTACACAAACAAATTTCAGCCATAGCAATACAACTTCGGTGTTAATAAAGCCAAGAAACATTTCCAACTTCGGTGTTAAATTGGAACTTCAAAACTAACAAATCAAAAGAATTAAAGTATGCATTGTACCTTGCCATGACGCGATCAACGTTTTGACAAAATCTGCTTGAAAGACCTTAACCAACCACTTTCGCCTTCAATCTTAACCACGAATAACTGTAAAAATTACAGACAAAAAAATTGTAATTGCCATATGCAACCATTTAACCATGAATTCAGCACAATCATCATTTAGCAAGAATTAAATTGATATAATCAAACAGATTTGGGACCCAGCAGCAGCAGCAACAATTAAATCATTCAAGAGATAACGGCAAAACAAAGATTTGGAACCTGTCCATCATACATTAATAGCTATGGAATTAACTTGCTAGCATTAGCCTTGACTTGAAGAATACCAAAGATATATGCACAAGGATCTATATCCATGCAATATTCATGAATCACAACGATAGTGCACTGCTACCTTATATTCCAAAACAACTTTTCATATAGTTTGACAAGCAATTTGTGATTGTAAATTTTGCTAAGCCTCAGAGCATTAATCTATTTTATCTACTGAATTAGAATATTGACTATCACTCGGTAAAACGCATCCAGAATAATTCTCTCGTGACATGGCATGATCAATTCTTAACCTCCAAAACATTACTATATCATGCCATAGAACATGTCCACCCCTTACTCCAAGTGCTTGCAAGTAGTTACAATGCTAAAACTCAGCCAACTCTATATTCACGATTCCCTCACAAGTAATACGGACCTCTTTCATAACCTTTTGTTTATCCCCCTAACAAAAAGAAGCATAATCCCTCACACAGTTCTCTAAACTATACAGGAAATAGTTCTCATTGCCAATCAACAAAATCACTATAAGTTTCAAATTCCATGGCATGCATTCCCTTTTAAAAACATTGAATCAGACATACCCAGAATGCCACAACAGTAAATTATGGACCTAAATTGTTAGCAGGCAATCTAGTTTCTATCAATAATTAATCAAAGATAAATTACAAAATAATTAATCAAGAATTATCATCACAATCTGTGTGGTGCACAAGCGCACTTGTTAATAAAATGAATCCAACTAATGAGTCTAAAACAAAATAATGGTGAAAGCACGCATATACCTCCACCAAACTTATGCTAAGTGGGTTGAGGCCAGCAACAGTCTGTCTAGCAAATTCCTCATCCCTAAACCAGAAAAATCTATCCCCTGCAAAATAAATATTAATAAAGAATAAGATATCAGAATCTGGATATAGATAAAACTCATGAGCCATGGTTATACAATTTAGCTACTATGCATATTATCAAAATAGGCAATTAATAGAGGCTTGGCAATCGAGCACCTAGATTCTGAAGACCACGACAAGAACATATGAAAAGAAGTACACAAGATCCAAACTGTGATATTCACAATTTGCACCAAACAAAGAGGTTTAAAGGAATCTTTTTCAAAGTTAAAACAATGTTATTAACAACCCTAGCCCTTGATGCAGCTTAGCAAAGTTTCCATTTCAGAATTCTTATCTTAACTATTTGTAACTTTCCATTATCTACATTAACATGTTTGGATTTTCTGTTTGCAACTCCAAAACTAGGGTTTGGGCAAAAGCAATAGAGAAAAGCTTTGGCTACAACCATGATCCAGAGCTTTTCTACATAGGAATTCAAACATGCAGTTACTTAGAAAAGTTAACCACCCATAGAAACAACTATTTAGTTGAAGTTGCATAAAAAGCACACAAATTCAAATAGCTTCTATTTAAAAATAAAAAAGTTAAATTTAAAACCTGATCAGTTCATAAACATTGTCTACGAATTTTTAAATTTTAAATTCATCAGCTTCTACTTTCACTTGCATGTTAAAGAATCTACAATTTTGGCCTGGAATATACACAGACAAGAAAGGACACCAATTTATAAAATGTAGAAATGAGAAACAAAATACAAGAAGAAATAGCCTTATGCTTAAGTTATAAGTTATAACTGAAATGAATGGGATTGAAAATGTAATAAATCATTAGTAACAAAACTCTTGTTTTTTTTTTCTTATCCTGGTTTACCTTTACCTTAGCATTAGTAAAAGGAAAAAAAGAAGTTTGGTAAATACACAGTTTCTGAAAGCGAGAGAGAGAAAGTGTGCAAGTTGAAACTATTTTTGGTGGAGGCAAGATTAATGAACATTAACTATACGGAAAATGTCGAATGGAAGAAGGAATTCAGTTACAAAAGAAAAAGTTTTTCATTATATTGAACAATATCAATTTTAAGATTAAGTGCGATCAAGGCTGACACTTCTTTTCATGAACTTCTGTTGGTTTGCATGCCAAGGCTTGTTTACTTCAATTCCTAGCATGTTAGCATGATTATTTGCAGCTGTAAGAGAAGCCTGTGCAAGTTCTTAATTTCAACATTCTTGATTTTACTTTAAGTGTTGATTTATTGATAAACTGTTTTTTGGTACTATTTATAGTTTTATACCCAGGAATCCAGGATAGTGGCAAACTGTAACACAAGTTTCATCATACATTACTTTTAACAAGAAAGTGAACCAACTACTTAAGAATTAAAATACCAACTACTTAAGAATTAAAATGTGAAATAACTAAGATTTAATAAATTTTACATAAAGTATGCATGATTGGAGACATGCCAATATTCCTTTAGTGTTGTTGATTCAAGTTCTTAATGACTTATTAATATGGTCATAGAGCATGTGCAACTAGCGGAGTTGGGCAAATGACGATATTCTACTGTGGTAAGGTGAATGTCTATGATGGAGTCTCACCTGATAAGGTAGGTAATGATGTTCTAGTATAATGCATGGCCTTAAATCCAAACAAATTGCACATTCCAATGGAGCCAAATTTGATTTGCAGGCATAGGCTATCATGCAACTTACAGCAAGTCCAGTCCAATTTGCTCAGGATGATCCTGTAAACAGAAATACAAATTTGTTAAACTAACATTAACCAATTTGTTCTTTTTTACTAAAAATATATAAAAAAAAATGTTTATGGATGAAAAACTGATTCTTGATGTGTTGATCAATCACTCACAGACCATAAATATAAAATATATAAGTATATAACCTATTATAAGCAATCATAACAGTGGAATAGCAGGTGGACTAGTTGAAACTCGGACCAAGATACACAAAAAATGCAAGAAAGTATAAGATAAATGACTTTAATCCATTTATTTTCACACTGGTGAGGGCCACAAAAATCAACAATTTCTAGTAACAAGATAATCTACTGAAAGCTTATTTGATTTCAATCACAAATACCATGTCATCAATTCAAAAATCCTTTACAACAAAGCACATTCAAGCAATTACTCTTCCTTCAATATATCTCACAATGTACAATCAAGTAGCTAACCTCACAACACAAATTTAGGATTAAATAGATCATCAATTTTACTCCATTGACCAATGGGTCACACACAAAACCTAACTTACATGGAATTTAGGCGATTCTAGGGCTTCAAATCTAGAATTTTTATAGCAAAAAGCTCAAATTTCCAAACCCAGAACCAATTTCCCGAACTAATATAGGCAAAAGAAATTATCGGCATAATCAAACAAACCGTGTGCTATATAATGTTAGATGTATTCATGTTGCTTTACCTAATAGCTTAAGCTTTTGTAAGAGTTGATTATAAACATTGTAATAAAGAATAGACTATGACTGGAAGAATAGGAATTGAAATCTTGCCATTACGACACATTATCAAATCCCTAGGGTTGATCAATTTTGAGCATTCACCTAAAAATCTTATGATTCTTGACACGAGGATAATATATTCAGTCTCACTACAACCTATTAACTAATCTAATTTCATAATCCAGAGTAAGAAGCTAGATAATTAATCAATTATTAAAAATTGAAAAAAATGATAAGGATAGACATCATACATGCCTCTTCTATTGGATCTGAGTTGGCCACGCCTGACAAGATCAGCTACGGAGCCAGGGCGGTGGTTTCTTTGGGATAATACTCTCTCTACAAATGCTCTCACTCCCACAAACAAAACAAGAGCCACAACGCACATCCAAATCGGATACTTCATTCCACCATCTCCATTAACCTGGTGGTCCAAATTTGCATTTTTTTTCAATCTTTCAAAATATTAATAATAAATTGAAGTTATGAACGGGGAAGGAAAGCTTGCCAAAAAGGAAAGAGGAGGAGGCGGAGGATTGAGGATGGAAGTAAATAGGTGATTGTGGAATTTCGCAACCAAATTAACGGAGTCTTGTCTGAGCTGGTTGGTGCGAGTGGTGATTAGGAAGCACCATTTGGAGATTTTGTTCCTAATTATACGAACACCATTACCACCGCCACTGCCATGACTGTTGTTGCTGCTGCTACAGATGACGATGGAGGGCTACATACAATGTGTGAACAATTCCTGCGCATCAACTAATCATTGCCAAACTCACCTGTGTTAACGAAATAAAACCCCTAAATTCACGGGTTCTCCTGCGCTGCACAATAGCATGCATGTTCATCAATTCACGATGTCACAGATTATTGTACCAAATCCCCCAAATTGAAACCTAAATTTAGAACCCTAACCTCACGAATGAAGAAAGCTTTCAATTGAGCGCAGAGTCTTCGTGATGTGACCACGCAGCGAAGAGAAGCGACGATGAAGATGAGTGGGGAAGATGAGTGAGCGTAGAGTCTTCCTCGAGTGGTGAATGGTGACACCATGAGTGGTGAGTGGTGATGGCAAACGCTTTTCTCTGATTTGGGGGTGATGACGGTGGTGAGGGCGGCGCAGCGATGATGGTGAGGGCGGCGCAGCGACGGTCAATAGTGCAGTAATGTGGAGAGTGGTGAGTGCGGGTGAGTGGGAGAGGGTCAATGGCGAGAGTGAGAGGATCAATGACGAGAGCGAGAGTGTCAACGGCGAGAGTGAAGAGAGTGAGTGGGGACAGGGTTTCCACTTCGCGACGGTGCAGTGAGTGAGTGGGGGCGACGATGGTGAGCTTTTGGAGGCAGGGTTTCTGAAGGGGATGAACGTGCTTGTGGAGGTGAGTGGGATTTGGAGGGAATAATGGATAAAAAATTTACTTAGTGTATGAGTTTGCTTGTGGAGGGAATGAACAAAAATTTTACTAAGTGTGAGTTTGTTTTCAGAAGAAAGAGGAAAAAATTTCACTAAGTGTTAAGTTTTTTGTTCTAGATATATTAGGCTTCACTTTAAAAATACACCTAAAATTTAACAAATAGGCTACCCTCTAAAAGCGTCCCCTTTGATACGAAAAGTTAACCTATAGATATCAACCTACGGCTACGCTTTATAAGTGATTTCTATAATACCTAAGGCTACACTTTTTAAATGATGCTGCAATTGTGTATCCTTTTCTCTTATAAAAAGGCAACACGGGAAAAAGCATAGCCTATTCTATGAATAGGCTACGCTTTTCATATGTAGCTTAAAAAAAGTGTGGCTGAATGGGTATTTTTCTTGTAGTGGTGATTTCATCATTGGCAGGCTGTATGTGATTGACACTGGTTCGAGCAGCTGCCAATACTCCTCCAAATCTGAATCCCAGGTTTAGTGCGGATCCATTCTGATTGAAGGTGAAGCTCGTACAGTTCATTCTCCGTAATGATCCTACTCAAAACGCCACAAACAAGGTCAGATCTTCCAGATCAGAGAATGATGCACCTTGGGTTCTACCCTCTACGACAAAGACCCTAATCTCCCGGAAATCGGCTGAACTGATGTCTCGAGAAGTCTCCAACAAAGACATGGATTAGCCGTCTGAGAGACGTATATTCAAGCTGGTGGTTCATCGTTGTCCGATGAAAGATGCACTCTGAACCCATGTAGAATGTGATAACCTTGTGCTAGTTCAACGCATTCATATTGATGAAGAACGAATATACATCTTAGAATTAATCAAACACGGATCAAAGAGAAACAGTAATACTTTTATTAATTCATAAGACTTAGCAGGGCTTGACGGAAGAAAAATGTCGGTAAAGATTTTCACAAAAATATCAAGTTGCAAGTATAGTTCTAAATCAACAAATTATCCTCAGTCAATATTTAAATTGTTCGTCACAAATACAAACCCAATAAAATTAACTGAAGTATTTAAACCTCGGGTCGTCTCTCAAGGAATTGTAGGAAAGTGTACTTATAATTGGTTATGGGAAAGTATATTTTGGGTTTTGAAATAAGGAACAAGTAATGTAAATAACAAGCAAATAAAATAACAACTAAGAAAAGTCCTAACAAGGATTGAGAATTAGAATTCCTATCCTCATTGGCATTATCAATTGTGATGGTAATTGCCTTTTGCTTTCACTTAGTTAACCTCTAACAATGAAGGAAAGTCAAGTGAGCAAAATCAACTTAAGTTCATAAGTCCTAATCAAATATTAGATTTAGTGAAGCCTAAGCTAACTAGCAAGTCTCAATCACCTACCAACAAAAGAATTTTGATAACTCAAGAGTCTCTAATTGATCAATCCAAGTTAAGAACATAAAAATCTAATTTAAAATCCAACCAAGCATTTTATCAAACACTTGGTAGGCACAAAATAAAAGCATGATAAAATTAACAAGGAATATTAAATCCAAACAACCAATTGCAAGCATCAATGACTAACAATTAAAGAGAATAACAATAAACATGGAAACATAAATTGCATTAAAAGATATCAAACGTAACAAGAGTTCATAAACATAAAAATGGCAAAAAAGGGAAATTAACGAGAGAAGAAGATGAGCTAAAGTACTTAAACAAATAAAAGTAAGCCAAAAACTAATTAAAGGAAGATTGAACCTGAACCTAATGAGAAATTGAAAGAAGAAACCTTAAACCAAGAGAGAGGAGAGAACCTCTCTCTCTAGAAAACTACATCTAAAACCTAACTAATGTGAATGAAAGTATGAATGATTGATTCCCCCTTCCAGCTTCACTCTGCAGCCTCTAATCAGTATTTTCGGACCTGAAACTGGGTCAAAAGTAGCCCAGAAATCGCCCCCAGTGTTTTCTGTAATTGCAGCACGTGACACTCTGTCACGCGTACGCGTCGCTGGAATTTTTCACTGGCCACGCGTAAGCGTCAGCCACGTGTGTGTGTCGCTTGTCTCCTGCACCAGTCACGTGTACGCGTCGTCCACGCGTGCGCATCGCTACCAGATTCTGAAATACTTGATTTCTTGTGTTCCTTCCACTTTTGCATGCTTCCTTTCTATCCTCTAAGCCATTCCTGCCCTGGAAAACCTAAAATCACTTAACACACATATTGCGGCATCGAATGGTAATAGGAGAGAATTAAAATTAGCAAATTTAAGGCCAAAGAAGCATATTTTCAATCATAGCACAAAATTAGGAAGGAAATTGTAAAACATGCGAATTCTATGAATACGTGTGAGAATAATGGATAAAATCCACTCAATTCAGCCTAAAATGTACCACGAAATAGTGGTGCATCAAATCTCCCCACACTTAAACATTAGCATGTCCTCATGCTAAGCTCAAGAGAATCAAAAGAGTGAAGAGGAATGGTAGAAATTATGAAATGCAACATATCTATATGAATGCAACTAAATACAAAATACTTTTATGTACTTGGTTAAAAGTAAATAAATCTTTCAAGAACAAATATAAACTGGATCTCACTAATTCAAATCATAAAATGAAGTACAAATAGACTTGCAAGAAGAAAGCTCGTGAAAGCTTGGAACAAAGAATCGAGCATCGAACCCTCACCGGAAGTGTATACACTCTAATCGCTCAGGTATTTAAGGTTCGATTCTCTCAATTGTCTATTAATCTTGCTTTCTAAGACTTGCTCTTCTTCTACCAATCAACAAAAATTTAATGCACAAATACACATATCAAGAGGTCTTTTAAGGGTTGTAATGGGGTTAGGGTCAAGGTAGGAATGTATTTGGTTAAGTGGACTAAAATCTGAATCCTTGATTAACACAAACTTCCAACCTAGCTTAAGACAATCCATGTAATCAAAATCCAAAACCTAAGTATCCATTAACTATGTTTACCACATATTCATGCATCCCAATTTTAAGTACAGAACATATGCATTGCTATCACCATTTACTTTGGGACATTTTGTCCCCTTTTATTATTTGCTCTTTTTCTTTTCTTTTTCTCTTTTTTTTCTTTTTATTTTTCTTTTCTTTTGTTTTTCTCAATGCATATGATTAAGGTATTGAATGAAAGAATATGTGCTCAACTATCTTTTTAACATTTTCACAAAAATATACAACACCCAATTCCCAAACCAAATGTTTCCAAACCCAACTTCCCTATACTTAAATCATAAGCACTTTCACTAGTCTAAGCTAACCAAGAATTTCAAATTACAGTCATTATTGTTTTCTGCTTATAGTTAGTTATGAGCTAAAGTAAAGAATAAATGGGGTTAAGAAAGGCTCAACGTTGGTTTGCAAGGGATAATGAAATGGTAAGGCCATATGGGTATGTGAGCTATAGTAAAACAATGGCCTCAATCACATAAGTGTATGCATACATCAAATAATGGAAATATAGAGTTTAAGCAAGACAAAGATCACAATTTTAGAGAGAACAACACACACCAAAATAAAATATTGGTTGATAAAATGCAACCAATCAAATAAGTTCAAAAAATCTCACTGGGTTTGTGTGTTCGAGCTCTAAACCATGTTCCAAAATAAAATTCTTCAAGCAAGTTCAAAAATTTTTAATTCAAATTAGTGAAATGCTCTAACAAGTTTTCTGAAAAAGAAAATATTACTTCAACCAAGCAGTATGATGAGCGAATAATTTATACGCTTTTTGGCATTATTTTTAGTATGTTTTTAGTATATTTTAGTTAGTTTTTATTATGTTTTTATTAGTTTTTAAATAAAAATCACTCTTCTGGACTTTACTATGAGTTTGTGTGTTTTTCTGTGATTTCAGGTATTTTCTGGCTGAAATTGAGGGAACTGAGCAAAAATCTGATTCAGAGGCTGAAAAAGGACTGTAGATGCTGTTGGATTCTGACCTCCCTACACTCGAAGTGGATTTTCTAGAGCTACAGAAGCCCAATTGGCGCGTTCTCAATTGCGTTGAAAAGTAAAAATTCTGGGCTTTCCAGAAATATATAATAGTCCATACTTTGCCCGAGATTTGATGGCCCAAACAGGTGTTCCAAGTCAGCTCAAGAATTCTGGTGTTTAACTCCAGAACTGGCACAAAAGCTGGAGTTAAACGTCCAAACTGGCACAAAATCTGGCGTTTAACTCCAAGAAAAGTCTCTACATATGGAAGCATCAACGCTCAGCCCAAGCACACACCAAGTGGGCCCGGAAAAAGATTTCTGCATTAATTACTTATTTCTGTAAAACCTAGGCTACTAGTTCTCTATAAATAGGACCTTTTGCTATTGTATTTGGGGGGGATCTTTGGACGTTTAGTCCCTAGACCATGGAGGCTGGCCATTCGACAATGCTGACACCATTATCACTTTTGTATTTTCAACGGTGGAGTTTCTACACACCATAGATTAAGGTGTGGAGCTCTGCTGTTCTTCATGAATTAATACAAGTACTATTGTTCTTCTATTCAACTCAAGTCTATTTCTTCTCCAAGATATTCATTCGCACCCAAGAACATGATGAATGTGATGATTATGTGACACTCATCACCATTCTCACCTATGAACGCGTGACTGACAACCACTTCCTTTTAATTATCAATCCTCCATAACCATTTGAATCTGTCTGACTGAGATTTACAAGATGACCATAGCTTGCATCAAGCCGACAGTCTCCGTGGGATTGACCCTTACTCACGTAAGGTATTACTTGGACGACCCAGTGCACTTGCTGGTTAGTTGTACGGAATTGTGACAAAGTGTGATTCACGTTTGAGAGCTCCAAGTCTTTGGCGCCATTGTTGATGATCACAATTTCATGCACCAAGTTTTTGGCACCTTTGCTGGGGATTGTTCGAGTTTGGACAATTGACGGTTCATCTTGTTGCTTAGATTAGGTACTTTTCTTTTTATTTTTCAGAATTTTTAAGAATGAATTCTAGAGTTTCAAGGTGATGTTTTTATCATCACAAAAGCTGATTGATTCTCATCAATTTAGCTGCTGAATGTAAAAAGTTTTGAATCTCTTTATTTTCTTTTCCACTCAGTTTTTGAGAAAATCACAAAAAAATTTTATAAAATCATAAAAATCAAAAATATTTTATGTATCTTAGTGTCAATTTTGAAGTTTGGTGTCAATTGCGTGTTTCTATTCTTCTTGCATTTTTCAAATATATGCATTATGTTCTTCATTGATCTTCAAGTTGTTCTTGATGATTTCCTATCTCTGATCTTTAAATTATCTTATTTTGTGTGTTTTATTGTTTCTTACATGCATTTTCAAATTGTTATAGTCCTTAGTATACAAACTTCTAAGTTTGCTGTCTTGCATGCATTGTTTATTTGATCTTAGTTGCATTTTTTTATTGTTTCTCATCAGTAAAAATTCAAAAATATTTTCAAAATTGTGTCTTTTCAAGTCAATAATATAGAGAATTGAAGATTCAGAACATTCAGCAGAGGAATTAAACAGAAAAAGCTGGGCATTCAAAACGCCCAGTGAAGAAGGAAAACTGGTGTTTAAACACCAGTCAGGGTACCTGGCTGGGCGTTTAACGCCCAAAAAGGTAGGATTTTGGGCGTTAAACGCCAGAATGGATGCCATTCTGGGCGTTTAACGCCAGGATGACACTAGAGGGAAGATTTTATTTTTAATTCAAATCTTTTTCAAATTTTCATAATTTTTCAAAATCAAATCTTTTTCAAATCATATATTTTCAATCATATCTCTTCAAAATCAATTTCTTTCCTTTTTTTTATTTATTACTATTTTCGAAAACCCTTGCTACAATTAATAATTTAATTCAAAATTTTCTAGTTGTTACTTGCCTATTAAGAAAGGATCAAAAGTTTTAATTCTAGAATCATATCTTCTAATTTCTTGTTAGTCAAGTAATCAACTTTAATTTTAAAACTTTCTCTTTTTAATTTGATTTTCAATCATATCTTCTCAATCATATCTTTTCAATCACATCTTTTTCAAAATTAAGTTTCAATCATATCTTTTTTATTTCTAATTTCAAAATCTTTTTCAAAAATCACTTAATTTCTTTCCCAATCTTAATTTTCAAAAAACCTTTACCAAATTTTCAAAATTTCTTTTAATTATTTCAAAATCTTTTACTTTAATTTCGAAAATTCTTCCCCTCTTCTCACATCCTTCTATTTAAGGACTAACACTCCTCCACTATCAACAATTCAAACTCTATCCCTCTTGATAAGTTTGAATTCTTCTCTTTCTACCTCCTCCTTTTATTTTTCTTTTCCTCTGACACCTCAAGGAATCTCTATACTGTGACATAGAGGATTCCATACTTTCTTCTTCCCTCTTTCATATGAGCAGGAGTAAGGACAAAGACATTCTTGTTGAAGCTGATCCTGAACCTGAAAGGACCTTGAAGAGAAAGCTAAGAGAAGCTAAGCCACAACTCTCTCTAGAGGGCCTAACTGAGCTCTTCAAAGAGGAAGAAGCCATGGCAGCCGAAAACAACAATGCCAACAATGCAAGGAAGGTTCTTGGTGACTTTACTGCACCTACTCCCGACTTCTATGGGAGAAGCATCTCAATCCCTGCCATTGGAGCAAACAACTTTGAGCTTAAGCCTCAATTAGTTTCTCTAATGCAACAGAATTGCAAGTTTCATGGACTTCCATTGGAAGATCCTCATCAGTTCTTAGCTAAATTCTTGCAAATCTGTGACACTGTCAAGACCAATGGGGTTGATCCTGAGGTCTACAAGCTTATGCTTTTTCCTTTTGCTGTAAGAGACAGAGCTAGGACATGGTTGGACTCACAACCTAGAGAAAGCCTGAACTCTTGGGAAAAGCTAGTCAATGCCTTCTTGGCAATGTTCTTTCCACCTCAAAAATTGAGCAAGCTTAGAGTGGAAGTCCAAACCTTCAGACAGAAGGAAGGTGAATCCCTCTATGAAGCTTGGGAAAGATACAAGCAACTGATCAGAAGGTACCCTTCTGACATGCTTTCAGAATGGAGCATCATAGGTATCTTCTATGATGGTCTATCTGAACTGTCCAAGATGTCATTGGACAGCTCTGCTGGAGGATCTCTTCATCTGAAGAAGACGCCTGCAGAAGCTCAGGAACTCATTGAAATGGTTGCAAATAACCAATTCATGTACACTTCTTAAAAGAATCCTGTGAATAGTGGGACAACTCAGAAGAAAGGAGTTCTTGAGATTGATACTCCGAATGCCATATTGGCTCAGAATAAGATATTGACCCAACAAGTCAATATGATTTCTCAGAGTCTGTTTGGAATGCAAGCGGCAACAGGCAGTACTAATGAAGCTTCCTCTGAAGAAGAAGCTTATGATCCTAAGAACCCAGCAATGGAAGAGGTGAATTACATGGGAGAATCCTATGGAAACACCTATAATTCTTCATGGAGAAATCATCCAAATCTCTCATGAAAGGATCAACAGAGACCTCAACAAGGTTTCAACAACAATAATGGTGGAAGAAATAGGTTTAGCAATAGCAAGCCTTTCCCATCATCTTCTCAGCAACTGATAGAGAATTCTAAGCAGAGCTACTCTAACTTAGCAACCATTGTCTCTGATCTAATGAAAACCACTCAAACTTTCATGACTGAAACAAGGTCCTCCATTAGAAATTTGGAGGCACAAGTGGGTCAGCTAAGTAAGAAAATTACTGAACTCCCTCCTAGTACTCTCCCAAGCAATACAGAAGAGAATCCAAAAAGAGAGTGCAAGGTCATAACCACAACCCACACGGCCGAACCTGGAGAGGAGGAAGAGGCAGTAATCTCTACTGAGGAAGACCTCAATGGACGTCCACTGGCCTCCATGGAGTTCCCTGATGAGGAACCATGGGAATCTGAGGCTCACACAAAGACCATAGAGATTCCATTGAATTTACTTCTGCCATTCATGAGCTCTGATGAGTATTCTTCCTCTGAAGAGGATGAAGATGTTACTAAAGAGCAAGTTGCTAAGTACCTTGGAGCAATCAAGAAGCTAAATTCCAGGTTGTTTGGTAATGAGACTTGGGAGGATGAACCTCCATTGCTCATCAAAGAACTGGATGACTTGACTAGGCAGAAATTACCTCTGAAGAGACAAGACCCTAGAAAATTCTCAATCCCTTGTAATCTGGTGTTGGGAGGTTCCAACATTGCTCTGAACATCTGTAAGGCTCCATAAGAGCCCACTGTCAAGCTATTGACATTAAAGAAGCGCTTGTTGGGAGGCAACCCAATCTTTAATTATCTATGTTAAATTTCTATTTTCTTTTGTTATTTTATGTTTTCTGTAGGTTGATGATCATGTGAAGTCACAAAAACAATTGAAAAAGCAAAAACAGAAGGAAAAACAGTATTAAAAATAGAACACCCTAGAGGAGAAACTTACTGGCGTTTAAACGCCAGTAAGGGTAGCAGAATAGGCATTAAATGCCCAATCTGGCACCATTCTGGGCGTTTAATGCCAGAAATGGGCAACAGACTGGCGTTTAACGCCAGAAAAGGGCAAGAAGCTGGTGTTAAACGCCAGAAATGGGCAGCAGCCTGGCGTTTAATGCCAGGATTGGCAGAAAGGGGCATTTTTGCATGCCACTTGGTACAGGGATGAGATATCCTTGACACCTCAGGATCTGTGGACCCCACAGGATCCCCACCTACCACACCTCTCTCTCTCTTCTTCACCATTCACCAATCACCTTAATACCTCTTCCCCAAAACCCCTCACCTATCAAATCCCACCATTCTCTTCACCACTCACATCCATCCTTCATAAAACCCCACCTACCTCACCATTCAAATTCAAACCACTTTCCCACCCAAACCCACCCATAATGGCCGACTATACCCCCCTCTCCACTCCTATATAAACCCATCTTCACTCCTTCATTTTCACACAACCTAAACACTACTTCTCCCCCTTGGCCGAAACACAAAGCCCCCTCCATCTCCTCTATTTCTTCTTCTTCTACTCTCTTCTTTCTTTTTTTCCTCGAGGACGAGCAAACCTTCTAAGTTGGTGTGGTAAAAGCTAAAGCTTTTTGTTTTTGCATAACCATTTATGGCACCAAAGGCCAGAGAAACTCTAGAAAGAGGAAAGGGAAGGCAAAAGCTTCCACCTCCGAGTCATGGGAGATAGAGAGATTCCTCTCAAGGGTGTATCAAGACCACTTCTATGAAGTTGTGGCCAAGAAGAAGGTGATCCCCGAGGTCCCTTTTAAGCTCAAAAAGGGCGAATATCCAGAAATCCGATATGAGATCCGAAGAAGAGGTTGGGAAGTTCTCACCAACCCCATTTAACAAGTCAGGATCTTAATGGTTCAAGACTTATATGCCAATTCATGGATCACCAAGAACCATGATCAAAGTGTGAACCCAGACCCAAAGAATTGGCTTACAATGGTTCGGGAAAAATACTTAGATTTTAGTCCAGAAAATGTAAGGTTGGCGTTCAACTTTCCCATGATGCAAGGAAATACACACCCATACACTAGAAGGGTCAACTTTAATCAAAGGTTGGACCAAGTCCTCATAGACATCTGTGTAGAGGGCGCTCAATGGAAGAGAGATTCAAGAGGGAAGCCGGTTCAACTAAGAAGGCATGACCTCAAGCCCGTGGCTAGGGGATGGTTGGAGTTCATCCAACACTAAATCATTCCCACTAGCAACCGGTCTAAATTTACTATAGACCGGGTTATCATGATCCATAGCATCATGATTAGGGAGGAAGTAGAAGTTCATGAAGTTATATCCCAAGAACTCTACAAGGTGGCGGACAAGTCCTCTACTTTGGCAAGGTTAGCCTTCCCTCACCTCATTTGTCACCTCTGCAATTCAGTTGGAATTGACATAGAGGGAGACATTTTTATTGATGAGGACAAGCCCATCACTAAGAAAAGGATGGAGCAAACAAGAGATCCCACTCATGGACATGAGGAAATTCCTCACCATGAAATCCCTGAGATGCCTCAAGGGATGCATTTTCCTCCACAAAACTATTGGGAGCAAATTAACACCTCCCTAGGAGAATTAAGTTCCAATATGGGACAACTAAGGGTGGAGCACCAAGAGCATTCTATCCTCCTCCATGAAATTAGAGAAGACCAAAGAGTCATGAGAGAGGAGCAACAAAGGCAAGGAAGAGACATTGAGGAGCTCAAGCACTGCATAAGATCTTCAAGAGGAAGAACAAGCCGCCATCACTAAGGTGGACCCGTTCTTTAATTTCCTTGTTCTTTATTTTCCTGTTTTTCAAATTTTTATGCTTTATGTTTATTTATATTTGTGTTTTTATTACATGATTACTAGTGTCTAAGTGTCTATGCCTTAAAGCTATGAAAATGAATCCATCACCTTTCTTAAATGGAAAATGTTTTTAATTGAAAAAGAAAAAGAAGTGCATGAATTTCGAATTTTAAAATAGTTTAATTATTTTGATGTGGTGGCAATACTATTGTCTTTCTGAATGAATACTTGAACAGTGCATATTTTTTTGAATTTGTTAATTCATGAATGTTAAAATTGTTGGCTCTTGAAAGAATGATGGAAAAGGAGAAATGTTATTTGATAATCTGAAAAATCATAAAATTGATTCTTGAAGCAAGAAAAAGCAGTGAAAAGCTTGCAGAAAAAAAAGAAGAAGAAAAAAAGAAGCGAAAAAAAAAAGAAAAAGAAAAGCAAGCAGAAAAAGCCAATACCCCTTTAAACCAAAAGGCAAGAGTGATAAAAAGGATCCAAGGCTTTAGCATCAGTGGATAGGAGGGCCCACAGGAATAAAATCCTGGCCTAAGCGGCTAAACCAAGCTGTCCCTAACCATGTGCTTGTGGCGTGAAGGTGTCAAGTGAAAACTTGAGACTGAGCAGTTAAAGTCGTGGTCCAAAGCAAAAAGAGTGTGCTTAAGAGCTCTGGACACCTCTCACTGGGGACTTTAGCAAAGCTGAGTCACAATCTGAAAAGGTTCACCCAGTCATGTGTCTGTGGCATTTATGTATCCGGCGGTAATACTGGAAAACAAAATGCTTAGGGTCACGGCCAAGACCCATAAAGTAGCTGTGTTCAAGAACCAACATACTTAACTAGGAGAATCAATAACACTATCTAGATTCTGAGTTCCTATAGAAACCAATCATTCTGAACTTCAAAGGATAAAGTGAGATGCCAAAACTGTTCAAAAGCAAAAAGCTAAAAGCCCCGCTCATCTAATTAATACTGATCTTCATAGATATTTTTGAAATTCATTGTATATTCTCTTCTTTTTAGCTTATATGATTTTCAGTTGCTTGGGGACAAGCAACAATTTAAGTTTGGTGTTGTGATGAGCGGATAATTTATACGCTTTTTGGCATTGTTTTTAGTATGTTTTTAGTATATTTTAGTTAGTTTTTATTATGTTTTTATTAGTTTTTAAATAAAAATCACTCTTCTGGACTTTACTATGAGTTTGTGTATTTTTCTGTGATTTCAGGTATTTTTTGGCTGAAATTGAGGGAACTGAGCAAAAATCTAATTCAGAGGCTGAAAAAGGACTCCAGATGCTGTTGGATTCTGACCTCCCTTCACTCGAAGTGGATTTTCTGGAGCTACAAAAACCCAATTAGCGCGCTCTCAATTGCGTTGGAAAGTAGATATACTGGGATTTCCAGAAATATATAATAGTCCATACTTTGCCCGAGATTTGATGGCCCAAACAGGCGTTCCAAGTCAGCTCAAGAATTCTGGCGTTTAACTCCAGAACTGGCACAAAAGCTAGAGTTAAACGCCCAAACTGGCACAAAAGCTAGCGTTTAACTCCAAGAAAAGTCTCTATACATGGAAGCTTCAATGCTCAGTCTAAGCACACACCAAGTGCGCCCGGAAGAAGATTTTTGCATTAATTACTTATTCTGTAAAACCTAGGCTACTAGTTCTCTATAAATAGGACCTTTTGCTATTGTATTTGGGGGGATCTTTGGACGTTTAGTCCCTTGACCTTGGAGGCTGGCCATTCAGCCATGCTAACACCATTATCACTTTTGTATTTTTAACAGTGGAGTTTCTACACACCATAGATTAAGGTGTGGAGCTCTGCTGTTCTTCATGAATTAATACAAGTACTATTATTTTTCTATTCAACTCAAGTCTATTTCTTCAAGATATTCATTCGCACCCAAGAACATGATGAATGTGATGATTATGTGACACTCATCACCATTCTCACCTATGAACGCGTGACTGACAACCACTTCCGTTCTACATGCAAACAAGCTTGAATGTGTATCTCTTGGGTTTCTAATCTAAGATTGGAACCTTCGTGGTATAGGCTAGAATTATTGGGGGCCATTCCTGATATCCGAAATGTCTAAACCTTGTCTGTGGTATTCTGAGTAGGATCTGGGAAGGGATGACTGTGACGAGCTTCAAACTCGCGATTGTTGGGCGTGTGACAGACGCAAAAGGATCAATGGATCCTATTCCAACATGATCGAGAACTGACAGATGATTAGCCGTGCGGTGACAGTGCATTTGGAACATTTTCACTGAGAGGACGGGAAGTAGCCATTGACAACGGTGATGCCCAACATAAAGCTTGCCATGGAAAGGAGTATGAATGATTGGAAGAAGGCAATAGGAAAGCAGAAGTTCAAGAGGAACAAAGCATCTTCATATGCTTATCTGAAATTCCTACCAATGAATTACATAAGTATCTCTATCTTTAATTTATGTTTTATTTATTTTTAATTATCAATCCTCCAAAACCATTTGAATCTGCCTGACTGAGATTTACAAGATGACAATAGCTTACTTCAAGCCGACAGTCTCCGTGGGATCGACGCTTACTCACGTAAGGTATTACTTGGACGACCCAGTGCACTTGCTGGTTAGTTGTATGGAATTGTGACAAAGTGTGATTCACGTTTGAGAGCTCCAAGTCTTTAGCGCCATTGTTGATGATCACAATTTCGTGCACCACAGTATATACATGCAAGCAATTAACTACACATGCAATCTATTATGCAATGCAACAACCAGCTACAAAGAAAAATAAGGATTGGTGTTGAAAAGAAAGTAACTAACCCACGGAAGTCGGTATCGACTTCCCCACACTTAAAGATTGCACCGTCCTCGGTGCATGCAAAGATGTGCAAGTAGACGGGTTGCTACAACTGATGAGTTTCTTGAACGGATTATGCAGATGGACTTGTCTGTTGTCCCATGTGGAAACTTTCCTTTTTCTTCTTGGTGGCCATCCTCAAAGAAGAGAAAAAGGAAGAAAAATAACCCACAAACAAAAATATGAAAAGAAATAAAATATATGTGGGCTATTGCCAAATAATAAAGTTCTAAACTACATGGTAGCTACAATATGCAAGTGAGAAAACAATAAAAGCAAAGGGCAAGTGGAATAAATACCAAACATGTTAAGACGCACCCAAAACAATGCAAGAAATATGCAACAGTTGAGTAAGAACATTCAACATCAAAAGAAAATTAGCATACTTAGAAAAGAAAATAAATACACGTACAAAGTGAAAATGAAATGAATGATAGTATGCAAATAAAACTTGTAAAAGAGAATGAAGGATAAAAAAAATGATAAGTGAACTTTTGAAAAGTAAGAGAAGAAGAATGCAAGAAAGGAAGAAGAAAGAAGAAGAAAAGAGAAATAAAGAAGAAGAAAGGCATAAAGAAGGAGCGAACACGACGCGCGCGCACAGGTCACGCGTGCACGTGGAAACAGAAATAGGCAAGTGACGCGTGAGCGTCGTCCACGCATACGCATGGATGGCCCAAAATCAAAAGTGACGCGTGAGCGTCGGTCACGCGTACGCGTGACTACTCATCGAGCTAGATGCACAGTTCCAGCACAGTGGCAGCCCAACTCTCTGTTTGATGTTATGGACAATCAAAATTTTGAGTCGACGCACACGCGTGGATGGTGAAAAAAACGCAAATGAGGCGCACGCGTCAATGGCGCGTACGCGTGGGATTGGCTATTCACCTAGCACTCCACCAGCGCAGTCCTGGAACAACTCTCTGTCCAGACCGTGCTGCCGCACCGTTCTAACACAGTTTGGGCACGAACCAGTTTTGGGCGTCGACGCGTACGCGTCGGTCACGCGTACGCGTGACTGCCTCTTTTTTTTTTAACAATAAACTAACAAGTTGCCAAAGTAAAGCTAGACTTTATTAAATAAATAAAACCACAACATAAACTAAATAAACCTAACCAAAAATAAAATTGCAACTTATTACCAATATAAATAAAAGAGAAAATAGAAAGAATTTACCATGGTGGGGTGTCTCCCACCTAGCACTTTTAGTTAAAGTCCTTAAGTTGGACATTTGGTGAGCTCCTTGTCATGGTGGCTTGTGCTTGAACTCATCTTGAAACTTCCATCAACGCTTGAACTTCCAATAAGCTCCAACATTCCCAAGTGAAGTCACCAAGCCTTGATGAAGTTCTTCACAATTTTTGAGCTCCCTAAGTTGATCCTCTTGTATGCCGGGATCCTAAATCTTGTTTCTACACCCGTCTTTAAGTGGATCATCATTGTTCCAATCGGGTGGCAAGAAATCTAAATTCTCACTGAGGCATCCCAACAACTTCCTAGACCCAATCAATTGAGAATTATACCAACCATTGCAATTAAGCCTAGAGCTTCCAACCATAATGAACTTTGAATGGCGATTCCAACTACTAACCATCCCCTTTTTACTCTTAAAGCCACAGAGAGCTCTAAGTTGTCCATCCGTCTCAAGAAAACCATATGCAAGCGAGAAATTAAAGCTTAAGGAGTAGAGATTTACCCCCTTGAATGAAAGGACGGATGGTGATGACTTTGGGAGAGATGTCTCCAATAGCGGCCCTGCCAATGTATGCTTCACTCTCTTGGACTCCTCTTTGATGATCTCACCTCTTGAAAAGCTTCTTCAACATCAACCTTTTCCTCAAGTCCAATGGGAGAGGATTCAATTGTAGATAAAAAATCATTAATTATTGAATCCATATCATGATCAATCTCCTCAAAGTCTTCAACCATGATATGCCTTGGAGGTTGCTCACCCTCCTCGACATCAAATTCAAATGTCTTGGAAGAAGGTTCTATGACTTGAGATTCCCATGGAGGTTCCACATCTCCTAAATCTTCAACCACTGCCTCTTCTTCAATAATTTTGGCGTTCTCCACTTGCTCTAGTACAAAATCCATCTCCTCCTTGATGACTTCCACCTCTTGTTCAACCTCCCCTAATTCTTCAACTATTCCTTCATCTTTAAGGGTCTCTCCTATCTGCACCTTTTGGGTCTCCTCTTGCTTCTCTTGAAGTATGGATGCGTGAACCCGATCCATTAAGTCCCTATGATGATCCCTTCTCTCTTGTTCCATGTTACCAGCATAATTGAGATCGTATTGCTCTTGGATTGATAGATATGGATGAAAAGGAAGTTCACTAGAGCTTGAGGGTTGAGTATTGGGGGGTAGAGGATGGATCCACATGGGATATAAGAGCTTGGAGAGTAGAAGTGAGACTAGTGAGAGTAGAGGTAAGTGTGGTTTGAAGCTCTCTTTACCCTTGGCAAATAACAGTAAAAGTATCATCTATGGGAGCTTGGGGTGGATAGGAGGGTTCATTTGGTGGGAGAAAGGGCTCATAATACGAAGGTGGTTCTTCTGGATAAGGATATGGAGATGGTGTATATTGAGGTGGTGGTTCTTGGGAGTAATTATGTTGGAATTAGAGTGGTTCTGTGTATGGTTCATATGGTTCATATGGCGGTTGGTGTGGTGGATAAAGGTTAGGGTCATATAGAAGTGTTTGATTGTAGGGGACTTGTGAGTATGGTGGTTCAAACCTATGTTAGGAGGGGGTTCATAGGCATATGGTGGGGCTTGTTGGTAACTACAAGGGGGTCCACCATATCCATTGTCTTGGTATGTACCTTGGAATGGCTCTTGCTCATAGTAAGTTGGTGGAGGTTGTTGCCAAGAGGGTTGTCCATAAGCTTGAGGCTCCTCCCACCTTTGATTGTCCCATCCTTGATGCATGTTCTCATTGTGGCTTCCATTCCCTACAACATAGTTTGAATAAAACTCATAGCCAAAGGGGTGAGAATTCATAGTAACAAGAGAAAATAAAAACAAAAAATAACAAAAAATAATGAAAATAAACTCCTAAAACTAGAAAAAACTAACAAAGAAACAAAAAGGCAAACATATTCACAATAACCAATAATAAGGCACACATTTGCAATTTCCCGGCAATGGCGCCAAAAACTTGACGGAGGAAAAATGTCGTTAAAGATTTCACAAAAATATCAAGTTGCAAGTATAGTTTTAAACCAACAAATTATCATCAATCAATATTTAAAATGTTTGTTACGAATACAAACCCAAGAAAATTTACCGAAGTATTTAAACCTCGGGTTGTCTCTCAAGGAATTACAGGGAAGTGTACTTATAATTGGTTATTGGAAAGTATATTTTTGAGTTTTGAAATAAGGAACAAGTAATGTAAATAACAAGGAAATAAAATAACTACTAAGAAAGTCCTAACAGGGATTGAGAATTGGAATTCCTATCCTCATTATCAATTGTGATGGTAATTGCCTTTTTCTTTGACTTAGTTAATCTCTAACAATGAAGGAAAGTCAAGTGAGTAAAATCAACTTAAGTTCACAAGTCCTAATCAAAGATTAGATTTAGTGAAGCCTAAGCCAACTAGCAAGTCTCAATCACCTATCAAGAAAAGAATTTTGATAACTCAAGAGTCTTTAATTGATTAATCTAAGTTAAGAACATAAAAATCTAATTTAAAATCTAACCAAGCATTTTATCAAACACTTGGTAGGCACAAAATAAAAGCATGATAAAATTAACAAGGAATATTAAATCCAAACAACCAATTGCAAGCATCAATGACTAACTATTAAAGAGAATAACAATAAATATGGAAAACATAAATTGCATTAAAAGATATCAAACCTAACAAGAGTTCATAAACATAAAAATGGCGAAAAAGGGAAATTAACAAGAGAAGAAGATGAACTAAAGTGCTTAAACAACTAAAAGTAAGACAAAAACTAAATTAAAGGAAGATTGAACCTGAACCTAATGAGAAATTGAAAGAAGAAACCCTAAACCTAGAGAGAGGAGAAAGCCTCTCTCTCTAGAAAACTACATCTAAAAACTAACTAATTTGAATGAAAGTATGAATGATTAATTCCCCCTTCTAGCTTCACTCTGCAGCCTCTAATCAGTATTTTCGGGCCTAAAACTGGGTCAAAAGCAGCCCAGAAATTGCCCCCAGTGTTTTCTGTAATTGAAACATAGACGCTCTGTCACACGTACGCGTCAGCCACGCGTACGCGTCAACCACGCATACGTGTCACTGGGATTTTTCACTGGCCATGCATAGGCGTCAACCACGTGTGCGTGTTGCTTGTCTCCTGCACCAGTCACGCGTACACGTCGTCCACGCGTGCGCGTTGCTACCAGATTTTGAAATACTTGATTTCTTGTGGTCCTTCCACTTTTGCATGCTTCCTTTCTATCCTCTGAGCCATTCCTGCCCTGAAAATCCTCAAAGCACTTAACACACATATCGCGGCATCGAATGGTAATAGGAGAGAATTAAAATTAGCAAATTTAAGGCCAAAGAAGCATGTTTTCAATCATAGCATAAAATTAGGAAGGAAAATGTAAAACATGCGAATTCTATGAATAAGTGTGAGAATAATGGATAAAATCCACTCAATTCAGCCTAAAATGTACCACGAGATAGTGGTGCATCAGGGCTCGTCCCCTCAACCCCTAGGAGGTTTACAAACTCATGCTGAAAGGAAAATACAATGGTAAATATGTATGATGGGCGATGATCGAAGAAAATATCTGAATTACATAAACATAATCCCTTAAATACTAAACAAATGACTAGTAAGGGTAAAACAGTCTCTCTAGTGCTAAAATTCACTTCTAGGGCCCACTTAGTGAGTGTTTGGGCTGAGCTTTGATGAGATCCACGTGCTATGAGATCTTTGGGCATGGAACGCCAGCTAGGGGATCCTCTTTGGGTGTTTGTACATTGGTCTCTGCTCTTTTGGGCTCTGGACGCTTGGAAGGGGGCAGAAAGCTGGCGTTAGACACCAGTTTTGGGCCTTCTAATATAAAACAAAGTATGGACTATTATATATTTCTGGAAAGCTCTAGAAGTCAGATTTCCATAGCCATTAAGAGAGCTTCATTTGGACTTTTGTAGCTCCAGAAAAGCTCTTCCGAGTGCAAGGAGGTCAGATCCGGACAGCATCTGCAGTGCTTTCTCTGTCTCTGAATCTGACTTTTGCTCCAGCTCCTCAATTTCATCCAGAAAATACCTGAAATTCTTCAAAAACACAAAAACTCATAGTAGAATTCAAAAATGTGAATTTAACACTAAAACCTATAAAAACTTAAAAAAACTAAATAAAATATACTAAAAACTATATGAAAATGATGCCAGAAAGCGTATAAAATATCCGCTCATCACAACACCAAACTTAAACTGTTTCTTGTTCCCTTCTAACTAAAAACACAGTAGGATAAAAAATAAAATTAAGACACAATAAATTTCTATGTTTCAAATGAAGCTTAGTTACAATTAGATGAGCGGGACTTAGTAGCTTTTTGCTTCTGAACAGTTTTGGCATCTCACTATCCATTGAAACTCAGAGATGTTGGCATCCTTAGGAAGTTAGAATCTGGATGATATTATTGACTCTCTTAGTTAAGCCTGTTTTGATTCTTGAACACATCTTTCAGAGTCTTGACCGTGATCGTAAGCACCTTGTCTTCCAATGAGCGGATAATTTATACCCTTCTTAGAATTGTTTTTACATAGTTTTTAGTATGTTGTAGTTACTTTTTATTATATTTTTATTAGTTTTTATGCAAAAATCATATTTCTGGAATTTACTATGATTTTGTGTGTTTTTCTATAATTTTAAGTATTTTCTGGCTGAAATTGAGGGACCTGAGCTAAAATATGATTCAGAGGCTGAGAAAGGACTGCAGATGCTGTTGGATTCTGACGCTTCTGCACGCGAAGTGAATTTTCTGGAGCTACAGAAGCCCAATTGGAGAGATCTCAATTGCTTTGGAAAGTAGAAATCTTGGGCTTTCCAGAAATGTATAATTGTCTATACTTTTCCCAATATTTGATGGCCCAAAATGACATCTAAACGCCAGCCAAAGACCCTTTTCTGGCATAAAACGCGAAAACTGGCACCAGAACTGGAGTTAAACGCCCAAACTGGCATCCAAGCTGGTGTTTAACTCTAGAAAAGGCCTATGCACGTGTAAAGCTCAATGCTCAACCCAAGAACACACTAAGTGGGCCCTGGAAGTGGATTTCTACACTATCTGTACTTAGTTACTTATTTTCTGTAATCCTTAGTAACTAGTTTTAGTATAAATAGTACTGTTTACTATTATATTCATATCTTTAGATCATATAATCTTTTATCATCCTTGTACTAGAGGCTAGCCATTCGGCCATGCCTAGACTTTTTTCTCTTATGTATTTTCTACGGTGGAGTTTCTACACCTCAATGATTAAGGTGCGGAGCTCTGCTGTTCTTCATGAATTAATGCAAGTACTATTGTTTCTCTTTCAATTCACTCTTACTTCTTCTCCAAGATATACTCTCGTACTTAATTCAGTTAAGTCAGAATGAAAGGGTGACCTGTGACAATCACCCACTATCTTCGTTACTCGCTTAGCCAAGATCCGCGTGCCTGACAACCACAAACGGTCTACATGATGTTCAACGTAGTCATTGGACGACAGCCGGGGTATAATCTCTTGGGTCTCTAATTTACGGACCGAGTTCGTAAGATTAGAACCTTCGTGGTAGACGCTAGAACCAATTGGCAGCATTCCTGAGATCCGAAAGGTCTAAACCTTATCTATGGTATTCCGAGTAGGATCTGGGAAGGGATGACTGTGACGAGCTTCAAACTCGTGAATGTTGGGCGCAGTGACAGTTTGCAAAAGGATAGAGAGATCCTATTCCGACACAAGTGAGAACCAACAGATGTTTAGTCGTGCGGTAGCTGTACATGGTATTTTTCATCCGAGACGAGAAATCTGACAGTTGATTAGCCGTGCAGAAACCGTACTTGGACCATTTTCACTGAGAGGATCATACAGCTTTCCATGGAAGGGAGCATGCATGATTGGATGAAGACAATAGGAAAGCAGAGGTTCAGAAGCAACAAAGCATCTCCAAACGCTTATCTGAAATTCCTACCAATGAATTACATAAGTATCTTTTTTTATTTTATGTTTTATATATCTTTTAATTATCAAAACCTTATAACCATTTGAATCCGCCTGACTAAGATTTACAAGATGACCATAGCTTGCTTCAAGCTGACAATCTCTGTGGGATCGACCCTTACTCACGCAAGGTATTACTTGGACGACCCAGTGTACTTGCTGGTTAGTTGTGCGGAGTTGTGAAAAGTGTAATAACAATTTCGTGCACCAAGTTTTTGGCACCGTTGCCAGGGATTGTTCGAGTTTGAACAACTGACAGTTCATCTTGTTGCTTAGATTGGGTAATTTTATTTTATGTTTAAGCTTTTTATTTTTATTTTCGAAAAAATACAAAAAACAAAAATTAATAAAATCATAAAACCAAAAAAAAATTTTGTTTCTTGTTTGAGTCTAGTGTCAAATTTTAAGTTTGGTGTCAACTGCATGTTTTTAATTTTTCTTAGATTTTCAAAAATTCATGCATTGTGTTCTTCTTTGATCTTCAAGTTGTTCTTGATGATTTTCCTTATTTGATCTTTAAATTTTCTTGTTTTGTGTCTTTTCTTGTTTTTCATATGCATTTTCAAATTATTAGTGTCCCTAGTACAAAAGTTCTTAAGTTTGGTGTCTTGAATGTCTTTCTTTTCTTAAAAAAAATCTTCAAAAATATGTTCTTGATATTCATCATGATCTTCAAAGTGTTCTTGGTGTTCATCTTGACATTCAAAGTGTTCTTGCATGCATTAATTGTTTTGATCTTAAATTTTTATGTTTTGTTTCATTTTGTTGTTTTTCTCTCTCCTCATTAAAAATTCAAAAATCAAAAAAATATAGTTTCCTTATTCTTCTCATAATTTTTGAAATTTTGAGTTGGCTTGGCAAAAAAAAATTTAAAATTTAGTTGTTTCTTGTTAGTCAAGTCAAAATTTCAATCTAAAAAAATTTTATCTTTTCAAATCTTTTTCAAAAATCAAATCTTTTTCATTTTTCTTCTTAATTTTATTTCATATTTTCGAAAATCCTTTCTAACAATTAATGTTTTAATTCAAAAATTTCAAGTTGTTACTTTCTTACTAAGAAAGATTCAATCTGTAAATTCTAGAATCATATCTTTTAGTTTATTGTTAGTCAAGTCATCAACTTTAATTTTTAAAATCAAATCTTTTTAAATTTATTTTTCAATTCTTTTTCAAAATAAATTTCAATCATGTCTTTTTAAATTTTTAATTTCAAAATCTTTTTCTAACTTCTTATCTTTTTAAAATTTATTTTCAAATCTTTTTCAATTAACCACTTGACTTGTTTTTTTTAATTTTAAAAAGTTTACTATTTCTTATCTTTTTCAAAACTACCTAACTACTTTTTTCTCTCATTAATTTCGAAAACTAACTAACAATTTTTTCAAAAATCTTTTTAATTAATTTATTTATTTAGTTTTCAATTTGCTTTTATTCCTTTTCTTAAATTTCGAATTCTAACTTATAATTAAAATAAAAACATATTTTTCTTTTCTTCTAATTAATATTCGAATACTCTCTCTCTCTCTCTCATCTCTTTCTATTTATTTTATTTATTCACTAACACTTCTCTTCTACTCATCTAATAATTCGAACCCTCTCTCTCTCTCTCTCTCTGTGTTCGAATTTCTTCTTCTTCCTTCTTCATTCTATTCTTCTGTTCCTCTAACACATAAAGGAATCTCTATATTGTAACATAGAGGATTCCTCTTCTTTTCTGTTCTCTTCTTTTTTATATGAGCAGGAACAGGGATAAAGACATTCTTGTTGAAGCTGATCCTGAACTTGAAAGGACTCTGAAGAGGAAGCTAAGAGAAGCTAAAGCACAACACTCCGGAGAGGACCTTGATGAGAAGGACTTTTGACGGTTTAGAATTCACAATAAATTCTCGTTGTAAAGTATAGTTTCTAAACCAACAATAATGCTTTCATACAAAAGTTTGTTTATCACTAGTACAAACCCCTAAATTTATAAGCCAAAGTATTGAAACCTCAGGTCGTTCTCCCTAGGAATTGCAATGAAGTGTCTTGTTATTGGTTATGAAATATCTTTGGGGGTTTTTGAGATAGGAGACAAGAAATGTAAAATGCAATGAAAAAAAACTAACAACTATGAAAAGCTCTTGGTAAGGTTATGAGAATTGGAAGTCCTATCCTCATTATCCTCCTCAATTGTGATAAGAATTGTCCATTGCTACCACTTAGTTTACCTCTAACCATGGAGGAAAGTCAAGTGGATGAATCAACTTGATTCCACAAGTCCTAGCCAACTCCCAAGGGAAAGACTAGCTTTAGTGGTATCTAAATCAATTAGCAACTTCTAATAATCAATCAACAAAGGAATTAGATAACTCAAGCGTCACTAATTACTCCACCTAAGCCAAGAGGATAAAATTCTATACTAAAACCCAACCAAGCATTTCATTAAACACTTGGAAGGCACAAAAGGAAAACATAGTAAATTGATAACAAGAATAGAATCTAACCACAATTGAATGTAAGAAATCAACAACAACAATTTAAGAAAACAAGATCTACATGAATTACCTCAAATTGCATTAAAAAAAATAGAATGAACAAAAGTAGATCTACAAACAAAGTAGAAGAAAATATAACAAACAATAGAAGAATGATAAATGTAACAACAAAGAATTAAGAAGAAGAAGTAGAAGAGAGCTTGAATTAAAACCTAGATCTAAGAACTAAACCTAATCCTAATCCTAATCCTAGAGAGAAGTGAGAGCTTCTCTCTCTAAAACTAAAACTAAACTAGCCTAAGGTGTGTGTATGAATCTATGATCCTTCCCCTTCATTCCTTGGTCTATTTAGCCTTTTCCTGCCAAAAACTCAGCTCCAAATGGGGCTAGAAACCCTCCAAAATTTCCAAGAACGTGTTCCTCTTTAAAAATCGCTTGTGGCCTTCGGCGTGCACGCGCACAGTGCGCGTGCGCGTCCCTGGATAATTTTGCAATCTGCGTGTAAGCGCATAGTGCGCGTGCGCCCATTTTCCAAATCTTTGGGTTTTCATGATTTCTCCACTTTGTATGCTTTCCTTCCACTCCTTTGATCCCTTCCTAGCCCCTTTTCAACCTGAAATCACCAGCAAACACATCAAGGCATCTAGTGGAAATCAAAGGTGAATCAAAATTATCAAATTAAAGGTCTAAAAAGCATATTTTCACATCTAAGCATAAGTATGGAGACAATCACAAAATCATGCTATTTCATTGAATAAATGTGAGAAAAGGTTATCAAAATGCTCTAAATTCAACACAAGATAAACCCTACAAAGGGGGTTTATCAGACCTTACAGAAATTTCTGATAAAGAAGCAGACATGGCAGCCGAACCTAACAATGGTGTAGATGCAAGGAAGATGCTTGGTGACTTTACTGCACCAACTTCCGACTTCTATGGAAGAAGCATCTTAATTCCTGCAATTGGAGCAAACAACTTTGAGCTTAAGCCTCAATTAGTTTCTCTAATGCAATAGAATTTCAAGTTTCATGGACTTCCATTAGAAGATCCTCATCAGTTCTTAGCTAAATTCTTGCAAATCTGTGACACTGTTAAGACCAATGGGGTTGATCCCGAGGTCTAAAGACTTATACTTTTCCCCTTTGCTGTAAGAGACAGAGCTAGGATATGGTTGGACTCACAACTTAAAGAAAGCTTAAACTCTTGGGAAAAGTTGATCAATGCTTTCTTGGCCAAATTCTTTCCACCTCGAAAGATGAGCAAGCTTAGAGTGGAAGTCTAAACCTTCAGACAGAAGGAAGGTGAATCCTTCTATGAAGCTTGGGAAAGATACAAGCAATTGATCAGAAGGTGTCCTTCTGACATGCTGTTAGAATGGAGCATCTTATGTATATTCTATGATGGTCCGTCTGAATTGTCCAAGATGTCATTGGACCACTCTACTGGTGGATCTCTTTATTTGAAGAAAACACCTGCAGAAGCCCAGGAACTCATTGAGATGGTTGTAAATAACCAGTTCATGTACACTTCTGAAAGAAATCCTGTGAATAATGGGATGACTCAAAAGAAAGGAGTTCTTGAGATTGATACTCTGAATGCCATATTGGCTCAGAATAAAATATTGACTCAGCAAGTCAATATGATTTCTCAGAATCTGACTGGAATGCAAGCTACATACGGCAGTACCAAAGAAGCCTCCTCTGAAGGAGAAGCTTATGACCCTGAGAATCCTGCAATGGAAGAGGTGAATTACATGGGAGAATCCTATGGAAACACCTATAATCCTTTATGGAGAAATCATCCAAATTTCTCATGGAAGGATCAACAGAAGCCTTAACAAGGCTTCAATAATAATAATGGTGGGAGAATTTGGTTTGGCAATAGCAAACCTTTTCCATCATCTTCTCAGCAACAGACAGAGAATTCTAGGTAGAGCCTCTTTGACTTAGAAACCGTAGTCTTTGATCTAACTAAGACCACTCATAGTTTCATGACTGAAACAAGGTCCTCCATTAGAAATCTGGAGGCACAAGTGGGTCAGCTGAGTAAAAGAGTTACTGAAACTCCTCCTAGTACTCTCCCAAGCAATACAGAAGAGAATCCCAAAAGAGAGTGCAAGGCCATAACTATATCCAAAGTGGCCGAACCTAGAGAGAGTAAAAAGGCAGTGATTTACAGTGAGGAAGACCTTGCTAGACGTCCACTGATCAATAAGGAGTTCCCTATTGAGGAACCAAAGGAATCTGAGGCTCATATAGAGACCATAGAGATTCCATGGAACTTAATGCTATAGTTCATAAGTTCTTATGAAGATTCTTCCTCTGATGAGGATGAAGATATTGTTGAAGAGCAAGTAGCTCGGTATCTAGGAGCAATCATGAAACTGAATGCCTTGGTTCAACAGAAATTACCTTAGAAGAAACCGGATCCCGGATGGTTCTTAATACCTTGTACCATAGCCACCATGACCTTTGAGAAGGCTCTGTGTGACCTGGGGTTAGGAATAAACCTCATGCCACTCTCTATAATGGAGAAACTAGGGATCTTTGAGGTACAAGCTGCAAGAATCTCACTAGAGATGGCAGACAAATCAATAAAATAGGCTTATGGACTTGTAGAGGATGTCTTAGTGAAGGTTGAAGGCCTGTACATCCCTGCTGACTTCATAATCCTAGACACTGGGAAGGATGAGGATAAATCCATTATCCTTGGAAGACCCCTCCTAGCCACAGCAAGGGCTGTGGTTGATGTAGACAGAGGAGAGTGATGACGAAAAAATATTACTTCTTCCGTTTTAACTACCGGCAAGTGCACCGGGTCGTATCAAGTAATAAAACTCACAAAGAGTGAGGTCGATCCCACGAGGATTAATGGATTAAGCAAGCAATAGTTGATTAATTATTCTAGTTAGACGATTCATAATTGGGTGATAAGCAACAAGGAAATGTAAATGACATAAAAGTAAAGGAAAGCAATAAAGTGCAAGGAAAGTAAATGACAAGAAATTAAAGTGCTGAAAATTAAAGTACAAGAAAGTAAAGTCCAAGAAAGTAAATGACTAGAAAGTAAAACCTAGTGAAGTATTTCTACAAACACTTGGAAGGCACAAATGTGCAAAAGTAAATAAAACCATAAATGTGCATAAGTAAATGACAAGAATTAAAGACAAAAAGTGAATAACAAGAATTAAGAATAAAATTAACATTGGGATCAAGAGATATTGCATTCTTAGGATCAATAGTTTTCATCTCATCTTCAATCATGCAACTCATTGACCTCTTGGCAATCATGATTGATTGAATCCTAATTCCTTGGTAATTCAATCTCTCAAATCTTGATCAATAGCCAATTCCTTGGTCTAATTGCTCATGAGAAGAGATGAAGAATGGTCCCTAATTATACCACACATCCTCATAGATTCAAGTAGAGGGAGGATTATATGTCACCATATCCAAACACCAAAACCCAAATCTACTCAAGTGTGAGAAGGATTTTCAAGCATGGTTTTATGTTTCCTCTTCCAAGGTTTCCATAAAACCCAATTGCATTCAATCTCTTTTCCAAGATAATCGAATGCTAAGCATGAAGAACGAAAATCCTTCAAGTAAATCAAAGAGAGATGAAGAGAAGAAGAAGAATAAAAACAAATTAATCCATCAAATAGCAAGAGAGCTCTCTTTCCCAATGTTGGAAATTAGAAACACATAACTAAATATTTACAAAAGTGTATATGAAAGAAATGGAAGAAGAGAAGAGAATGAGAGTGAGAGGGGAGTGGAGTCACCTCCACCCCTCTATGGTGTGTGTCAATTGATGAATCTAAGGTCCTATTTATAAGCTACCTAAATTACAAATTCAAATGAAATTCAAAATCAAATGCAAATTTCTTAATTACTTCTAGATGATTCTTGTGGCCTTGATTGATTGTCAATTGTGGCTTAACTTGCACTTGTGAACTTTTAATTCTCTTCATAGAATCTTGAAACATTGAAGAATAAATGAAGGAATTGGAGTATTAGAAGTGGCCCAATGTTGAGTGTCATTTAAGTGGCATTTTGGGCTTGTGAAGGTTTAGAAAACCTTGCACGCTGAAGTATTGATCTGTTTGGGTCCTCAAATTAGATGCTTACTATAGACTATTATATATCATTGGAAAGCTATGGATCTCAACTTTCCAACGCTGCTGCAAGCATGTCATTTGGACCTCTCTAGCCCAAGTTATGATCTTTTGAAGGTGAAAAGGTCAGTCTGGCAGGCTTGCTGGAATTTTGGCCCAGCGTGCCACGCCCAGGTTTTGGCGTGCCACGCCGAGTACACAATGCTGACAAGAATTACGATTTTCACCCTCAAATCTAGTGTTCACTATAGAGTGTTATATATGGTTGGAAAGCTATGAAAGTCTACTTTCCAATGGCACTGAGATCACCTCATTTGGAGCTTTGTAGCTTGAGTTATTCTTGTTTGAGTGTGAAGAGGTCAGGGTTGTAAATCCTTTTTGCTTCTCTTTGAGTTTGTTTCCAACTCTTTTGCCACCTTGAGGGTGTGCTTCCTCTGTTAGTTCTTTATTTCTTCTTTTTCTATCATTTCCTACAAAATTCAACACAAATCCATTTCAAAGCAATGTACCATAATATTTATCATTTAGTTCATGAAATTGCTTGAAACAATGAATATGTGCTCTTTTTATGGTCCTTTTGCATAGGTAAAAAGGGTAAATGATGCAAGTCATCAGAGAGTTAGTCCTTCAATTGAATGAGAACTACCTTGTGTTTAAGGCTCAAGGATCTTCTTTTGTAACCATGGAGAGGAAGCTTGAAAAGATTCTCTCAATACAGAGTCAAACAGAGCCCCCACCCTCAACTTCTAAGTTTGGTGTTAGGAGGCCAACAATAAGCTCTGAGTCTCTGTGAAGCTCTCTAAGAGCTCACTGTCAAGCTATTGACATTAAAGAAGTGCTTATTGGGAGGCAACCCAATGTTATTTAACTATATTTATTTTTTTATAGACATTTGTTTTCCATTGCCATGTTATGTTTTCTTTAGGTTGATGATCATGTGGAATCATAAAAACAGCTGCAGAATTAAAGTGAAATCAAAAATAGCATAAAAAACAGCACATCCTGGAGTATAGGCTTACTGGCGTTTTTTAAATGCCAGTAAGGATAGCAGAATGGGCGTTTAATGCCCATGCAGGCAGCATTCTAGGCGTTAAACGCCCAGCGCATTCTGGGCGTTTAATGCCAGAAATGGCAGCATTCTGGGCGTTCAGAAAAATGTCCAGTAAAGAAAGATTCCCGGCGTTTAACGCCAGCCAGGGTATCTGGTTGGGCGTTAAATGCCCAAAGAGATAGTCAAGTGGGCGTTAAACACCAGAATGGATAGCATTCTGGGCGTTTAACGCCAGGATGACCCAAGGGAGGTAATTTTGTTTCCAATTCGATTTTTTTTCAATTTTTCATGTTTTAATTCATAATTTTTGCATCAAACATATTTTAAACGTTCATATTTCAATTTCTATTTTCAAATATTAATAATCTTTCCAATTCTTTTTAATTTTTTTTTATTCTTTTCAATTCCTTCCAAAATGTTTTCAAAACTTACATAACTTTTCAAATTCTTTTCAACTCTTTTTAATTTTTCTTGTATACAGTAATAAGTTTTAAAAAAAATTAATTGCATCATTCTTCTTCTACTCCCTTTTATCTTATTTTGCTCGAGGACAAGCAAACCTTTTAAGTTTGGTGTGGAAAACTGCTCTGCTCTTTGTTTTTCCATAACCATTAATGGCACCTAAGGCCGGAGAAACCTCTAGGAAGAGGAAAGGGAAGGCAGTTGCTTCCAACTCCGAGTCATGGGAGATGGAGAGATTCATCTCAAAATCCCATCACTAGAAAGAGGATGGAGCAAACAAGAGAGCTCACTCATGGACCTCAACAAGAGCACTCCATCATCCTCCATGAAATCAGAGAAGATCAAAGAGCCATGAGGGAAGAGCAACAAAGGCAAGGAAGAGACATAGAGGAGCTCAAGCACTCCAAAGGATATTCAAGAGGAAGAACTAGTCTCCAAGGTAATCCTTGCTTCTTGTGCCTCTTGGATTTCCAGCTTCTCCATTATAGAGAGTGGCGTGAGGTTTATACATGACCCTAGGTCACACAGAGCCTTCTCAAAGGTCATGGTGCCTATAGTGTAAGGGATTAGAAAGCGTCCTGGATCTGGAAGCTTCTAAGGTAGCTCTTGCTGAACCAAAGTACTGAGTTCTTTGGAAAGTAATGGAGGTTCTTCCTCCATAAGCTTTTTACCAAATACCTTGGTATTCAGCTTCATGAGAGCTCCTAGGAACCGAGCAACTTACTCTTCCCTAGTCTCCGCATCCTCATCAGAGGATGAGTGTTCATCAGAACTTATGCACTACATGAGTGCATTCAAATGAACCTCATTAGTCTTTATGGTTTCCTTTGGTTCTGAGATAGAGGGTTCTTGAGTGGGATTTAGGTACTCAAAGGGTGTGCTTTGACTGGCGTTCAACGCCAGCTCTATTAGCTCTTTGGGCATTGAACGCCCTTGCTGTGCACCCTTATTGGCGTTAAACACCAGTCCCTCTGTCTTTTTGGGCATTGAACACGCAGTAGGGATGTCCTTGCTGGCATTCAACGCCAACTTCCCTGGGTGTGTGGGCGTTGAACGCCTAGTGAGGAGTTCTTCACTGGCGTTCAGTGCCAGAATGGCTGCATGGTTGGGCGTTGAACGCCCAGTGAGGGGTTCCTCACTGGCGTTTAGCGCCAGAAAGCCTACCTAGTTGGGCGTTGAACGCCAGTGAGGGGTTCCTCACTGGCATTCAACGCCAGAAAGCCTGTATCTTAGGGTGTTGAACGCCTAGTGAGGTCTTCCTCACTGGCGTTCAGCGCCAGGCTTACTGCCATTATGGGTGTTGAATGCCCAGTGAGGGCTTCCTCACTGGCGTTCAATGCCTTCCCAGTCTCTCTAAACTCGGCCTCTGCCTCAGTGAAAGGGATCATATTTAAACTTAAGCCAAGATCATATAGGGCTTTGTAAAAAAAGTTCTTTCCAGTAGTTCATAGGATCTAAAACTTCCATAGATCTGGCATCTTCCTTGGTAGCTCATGCTGAATTAGGATACTGTACTTCTTAGTAAGTATCTCTATTTCATCATCCCTTAGGTCCATCTTTTCAAAAGGAATGTCTTTTAGACAGGCTGTATAAGGGGTCTTTTTTTTCAATACCTCTATAAAAGAGATATTGACTTGCAGCTCCTTAAGGGCTGCTGGGAAATGAGCTAACTACTTATCTGCCAGTTCTTTTTGCATGCCAAGGAAAGGTAGCTCTTGAGGCTCTTTCACATCTGCAAGGGCGTGCTCTGTGGGAATCACAGGCTCCTCTTGCACGCCCAGAGAAGAATCAACTTGAGGTTCCTTCTCTTCTGTAGGGGCGTGCTCAATGGCATTCTCAAGATCCTTCTGGTTCGTGATTGTCTTCGGCCCCTCAGTAGCAAACATCTGAGGTTTGGCCCCTTTGATGAAGACTACTGTCTCACCTTCTTCCAAGGTCTCCTTCACAGAGAACATTAGGCTTTTTGTGAGGGTCCTTTAGGGATGCACCTCTCCAAACAACTTAGTAAGAGGAATATTAACCTTCTCAGGTATCCACCGGTCATGGATGAGAATGTCTCCTTGAGGGTAGTTACCACTCATGTTACTGGAAGCAATATAAACCTCAGTAGGGGGTGTAGCTACAGGCTCCATATTTAGAACTTCTATCCTAAGTGGGGTCTGAACATCTGTTGCTAACTTAGCTAATCTCTGTAAAGGAAACACTTATTCAGGAATTTGTTAACAACCTTATCCCAGGTGTTCACACTTCCTTTGGGTATAATGTGCCACCAATCTTTTGCTCAATCTCTCAGAGCAAATGGGAACATTTTTAGCTTGTAGAATTCAGGTTCCACTCCATTGGTGTCTGGAGTGTCATAGAATAGTTGAAAGTCAGAGATGAATTTATTGGGGTCTTCCTGTGGGTGTCCGTAAAATTGGAACTTCTGCAGCACTAGGGCGATCAGTTATGGGTTGATCTCAAAGCTTCTTGCTCTGATAGGAGGCACGTTAATACTTTCTCCATAGAAATCAGGAGTGTAGTCACCAAGAACCTTTCTTGCCCTTCCTTCAGGTTCGGCCATGTCTCAGTTTCTTGTTCAAAATTTTCTAAAAGATTTCTTCCGAAGTGTTGTGCTTTAATTTAATGCAAGAGGCTCCTCCTTAAAGTCCTCTCAGGTTCAGGATTAGGAGTCAAGAGGGGTTTTTTATCCCTGTTCCTGGTCATAAACAAGAAAAGAAGAAAGACGACAAAATAAAAGCCAAATGGGAGTTCTATGTTCAAGAACAAAGGACTTCCTGTGAGATGTGAAGAAAGAAGAAGAAAACAGAAAAGTGAAGATGGGAGATGAGAAAGGAGAAGTAATTCGAATAATTAGAAGTAAAGAAGAGAAGAATTTGAAATAGAAAAGACAAATAAGAATTAAAATATTTTTGTTTTTATTTTATTTATTAATTAATTTTTGAAAACTAAGGTTAATTAATTTAAAAAGATTTAAAATTTAAATGTTAAATTTTCGAAAATAGAAGAGAGAGAAGAAGAAAACGTTTTCAAAAATTAAGAGAGAAGAGAGTTAGTTAGGAAGTTTTGAAAAGAAGAGAGAGAAGATAAGATATTAATTAAGAAAAGATTTGAATTTAAAATAAGATAAGAGACAAGATAAGAAAAGATTTGATTTTAAAATTTGAAATTAGAAAAAGATAAGATAAGAAATTAAAAAGATTTGAAAAAGATTTAATTTTAAAATTTAAAAGGAAAAAAGATAAGATAGAAAAGTTAAGATAAGTTAGGTAAGATAAGATAAGATAAGAAAGTTAAGAAAAAATAAGTTTTAAAATTAAAAATATTTGAAATTAAAAATTGAAATTTGAAAATTAAATTTTGAATTTTGAATTTTGAAATTGAATTTTGAAATTTTGAAAATTGAATTTTGAAATTTGAAATTTGAAATAAGAAAAGATAAGATTTTGAAAAAGATATGATTTTTGAAAAAGATATGATTTTAAAATAATTTGATTTTTAAAATTTAAAGCTAAGATAAGATAAAATAAAAATTTTAAAATTAAATTCTGAATTTTTATTAAGAATTTTCGAAAATTAAATTAATTTTAAGATAGAAAAGATGTTTTTTTTTTTAAATCTAGCACCCCTAATTTTCGAAAATTTTGGAGAGAAACACAAAGGGATACCAAATTTAAAAATTTTAAGATAAAAAACCCAAAAAAACTTAAGAACACCTTGAAGACTAACAAGAATAAAAAGAACAAAACTCAAGAAGCTTAAAGAACACAAGAACATACAAAGAACACCAAACGTAAAATTTTTAGAAAACCAAACATATATTTTCGAAAATTGAAAGAAAAATAACAAGAAGACACCAAACTTAAAGATTTGACAAAAGATTTAACAAAAAAAAACTATTTTTGAAAATTTTTTGAAAGGAAGATACCAAAAATTTGAAAATTACTGTAATTAATAAAAACAAAGACTCAAAAAAACGAAAATTTATCAAGAATATAAACATAAAGACTCAAACTAAGAACAAAGATAAAAATAATTTTGAAAAGCCCTTTTTTTTTAAATTTTCGAAAAAAAAGAGAAGGAAAAAATAAAAATACAAGACTCAACAAGAACAAAAATTGAACAAAGAAAAGAAAAATATTTTTGAAAAAGTTTCTAATTTTTTTCGAAAATTGAAGAAGAAGAAAATAGAATTAAAAGACTCAAATAAAATAAAATAAATTACCTGATCTAGGGAGCAAGACAATCTGTCAGTTTGTCCAAACTCAACAATCCCCGGCAATGGCGCCAAAAACTTGGTAGCATGAATCCCCACACCTTCGTACTGTTATACCAACAAGTGCACTGGGTCGTCCAAGTAATATCTGAGCGAGTCAGGGTCGATCCCATGAGGATTGTTGGCTTGAAGTAAGCTATGGTTATCTTGCAGGTCTTAGTCAGGCAGATCAGAAGGTTGTTGGAAGAGTTGTCAAATTTGCATTAAAGGAATATCATATGTAATATTCTGTAAATAAAAAGGAATCAATAATAGGGATATGTTGAAGTATTGGAGTTGCTTTTCCTTTCTGAATTAACTTTGGTATTACTGTCCTCTTTGCTTGTAAGTGATTTCTTCAATGGCAGGCTGTATGTGATTGACACTGGTCCAGATCTGAACCCCAGGTTTAGTGCAGATCCATTCAAATTGAGGGTGAAGCTCATACAGTTCATTCTCCTTAATGATCCTACTCAAAATGCCACAGATAAGGTTAGATCTTCCGGATCAGAGAATGTTGCACCTTGGGTTCTAGCCTCTACTACAGAGACTCAAATCTTCCCGGAAATCGGCTGAACTGATGTCTCGAAAAGTCCCAAACGAAGTCGTGGATTAGCTATCTAAGAGACGTATATTCAAGCTGGTGGTTCATCATTGTCCGATGAAAGACAAACTCTGAACCCATGTAGAATGTGATAACCTTGTGCCAGTTCAATGCATTCATATTGATGAAGAACGAATATACATCTTAGAATTAATCAAACACGGATCGAAGAGAAACAATAATACTTTTATTAATTCAAAGGACTCAACAGGGCTCCTCCCCTCAACCTAGAAGGTTTAGAAACTCATACTGAAAGGAAAATACAATGGTAAATGTGTATGATGGGCGAAGATCAAAGAAAAGGTCTGAATTACATATACATAATCCCTTAAATACTAAACAAATGACTAGTAAGGGTAAAACAGTCTATCTAGTGCTAAAATTCACTTTTACGGCCCACTTGGTGAGTGTTTGGGCTGAGCTTTGATGAGATCCACGTGCTATGAGGTCTCTGGGTGTGGAACGCCAGCTAGGGGGTCCTCTTTGGGCGTTTGTAAATTTGTCTCTGCTCTTTTAGGCATTGGACGCCTGGAAGGGGGTTGGAAGCTGGCATTAGACGCCAGTTTTGGGCCTTCTAATACGAAGCAAAGTATGGACTATTATATATTTCTGGAAAGCTCTGGAATTCAGGTTTCCATAGCCATTGAGAGAGCTCCATTGGGACTTCTGTAGCTCCAGAAAAGCTCTTCCAAGTGCAGGCAGGTCAGATCTGGACAGCATTTGCAGTGCTTTCTCTGGCTTTGAATCTAACTTTTGCTCCAGCTCTAACATTATGGTTCTAAGTTCTAACCAGCTCCAAAAGAGTATAATTTTAGGGGACGGTTCCACAACTTTCAAAATTTTACGCAAATTATGATTAATTATGTGTTACTAATTTCAATCTGTCATAAAATCACTTTTTTTAAAAATTTAAACTAATAATAGAAGATATATGTAATTATATCTCTAACATATTCCTTCATACAAGTAATTTTTTTTTGAGTTTGTATTGTATAATTCCTTTTATTTATCTTATTTTAATTTTTTAATAAGGTATTAGACTCTTTAAGAAATAAAAAAGAAATAAGAGAAGAATAGAAAGAGAAAATAAGAGGAACTAAAGAAAATTGATCTTGATTTTCTTGTGAATTAGTATTAGTTGAAGTTATTCAATTTGATACAAGTTGATATATATATATTGTTCATACATCGGTTCGAGCTGTAATGAACCGGGTGTTATGGGATTTTGATAATTAAAATATAAATAAAATATAAAATAGGATAAAGATACTTATGTATTTCATTGGTGAGAATTTCAGATAAGTGTATGGAGATGCTTTGTTCCTTCTGAATCTCTGCTTTCCTACTGCCTTCATCCAATCATTCATACTCCTTTCCATGGCAAGCTGTATGTTGGGGGATCACCGTTGTCAATGGCTACCGTCCGTCCTCTTAGTGAAAATGGTCCAAATGCACTGTTACCACACGGCTAATCAGCTGTTGGTTCTCGATCATGCTGGAATAGGATCCATTGATCATTTTGCGTCTGTCACTACGTCCAACACTCGCAAGTTTGAAGCTCGTCATAGTCATCCCATCCCAGATCCTACTCGAAATACCACAGACAAGGTTTAGACTTTTCGGATCTCAAGAATGGCCATCAATAATTCTAGCTATACCACGAAGGTTTTAATCTTAGATTAGAAACCCAAAAGATACACATTCAAGCTTGTTTGTATGTAGAACGGAAGTGGTTGTCAGGCACGCGTTTATAGGTGAGAATGGTGATGAGTGTCACATAATCATCACATTCATCATGTTCTTGTGTGCGAATGGATATCTTAGAGAAGAAATAGGCTTGAGTTGAATAGAAAAACAATAGTACTTTGCATTAATTCATGAGGAACAGCAGAGCTCCACACCTTAATCTATGGGGTGTAGAAACTCCACCATTGAAAATAAATAAGAACAAGGTCCAAGCATGGCCGAATGGCCAGCCCCCTAAACCTGTACAATGTGATCTCCCCCGTATGAAATAAATCACTAAAAGTAGTTTTTATACTAAGCTAGTAGCTAGGGTTACATAAGATAAGTAATTGATGCAGAAATCTACTTCCGGGCCCACTTGGTGTGTGCTTGGGCTGAGCATTGAGCTTTCATGTATAGAGACTATTTTTGGAGTTAAACGCCAGGTTGTAGCTTGTTTCTGGCGTTTAACTCTGATTTGCAACCTGTTTCTGGCATTTAACTCCAGAATAGGGCAGGGAGTTGGCGTTTGAACGCCAGTTTACGTCATCAAAACTCGGGCAAAGTATGGACTATTATATATTTCTGGAAAGCCCTAGATGTCTACGTTCCAACGCAATTGAGAGCGTGCCAATTGGGTTCCTTTAGCTCTAGAAAATCTATTTTGAGTGCAGGAAGGTCAGAATCCAACAGCATCTGTAGTCCTTCTTCAGCCTCTGAATAAGATTTTTGCTCAAGTCCCTCAATTTCAACCAGAAAATACCTGAAATCACAAAAAAACACACAAACTCATAGTAAAGTCCAGAAATGTGATTTTTAATTAAAAAATAATAAAAATATACTAAAAACTAACTAAATCATACTAAAAACTACTAAACAATGCCAAAAAGCGTATAAAGTATCCGCTAATCACAACACCAAACTTAAATTGTTGCTTGTCCCCAAGCAACTAAAAATCAAATAGGATGAAAAGAAGAGAATATACTATAAATTCTAAAATATCAATGAAACTTAGCTCCAATTAGATGAGCGGGACTAGTAGCTTTTTGCCTCTGAACAGTTTTGGCATCTCACTTTATCCTTTGAAGTTCAGAATGATTGGCATCTATAAGAACTTAGAATTTAGATAGTGTTATTGATTATCCTAGTTCATTATGTTGATTCTTGAACACAGATACTTTATGAGTCTTGGCCGTGGCCCTAAGCACTTTGTTTTCCAGTATTACCACCGGATACATAAATGCCACAGACACATAACTGGGTGAACCTTTTCAGATTGTGACTCAGCTTTGCTAGAGTCCCTAATTAGAGGTGTCCAGGGTTCTTAAGCATACTCTTTTTTTTTTGGTTTGTACCTCGACTTTAACCGCTCAGTCTCAAGCTTTTCACTTGACACCTTCACGCCACAAGCACATGGTTAGGGACAGCTTAGTTTAGCCGCTTAGGCCATGATTTTATTCTTTTGAGCCCTCCTATCCACTAATGCTCAAAGCCTTGGATCCTTTTTACCCTTGCTTTTTAGTTTAAAGGGTTATTGGCTTTTTTCTCTTGCCTTTTGGTTTAAAGAGCTTTTGGCTTTTTCTGCTTGCTTTCTTTTTTTCTTCCTTTTTTTTTCGCAAGCCTTGTATTCACTGCTTTTTCTGGTTTCAAGAATCAATTTTATGATTTTTCAGATCATCAATAACAGTTCTCCTTTTTCATTATTCTTTCAAGAGCCAACAGTTTTAACATTCATGAACAACAATAAAAAAAATATGCACTGTTCAAGCATTCATTCAGAAAACAAAAAGTATTGTCACCACATCAATATAATTAAACTAATTTCAAGGATGAATTCAAAATCATGTACTTCTTGTTTTTTTTTTAGAATATTTTTTATTTAAGAGAGGTGATGGATTCATAGGACACTCATAGCTTTAAGACATAGACACTAGACACTAATGATCATGTAATAAGACACAAACATAAATAAAAATAAAGCATAGAGAACAAAAACAGAAAAATTAAATAGAGAAGGAGATTAAGGAACGGGTCCACCTTAGTGAGGGTGGCGTCTTCTTCCTCTTGAAGAACCAATGGTGTTCTTGAGCTCCAATATGTCTCTTCCTTGCCTTTGTTGCTCCTCCCTCATAGCTCTTTGATCTTCTCTAATCTCATGGAGAATGATGGAGTGCTCTTGGTGCTCCATCCTTGGTTGTCCCATGTTGGAACTTAATTCTTCTAGGGAGGTGTTAATTTGCTCCCAATAGTTTTATGGAGGAAAGTGCATCCCTTGAGGCATCTCAGGGATTTCATGATGAGGAATTTTCTCATGCTCTTGTTGAGGTCCATGAGTGGGCTCTCTTGTTTGCTCCATCCTCTTTTCTTAGTGATGGGCTTGTGAGATGAATCTCTCCATCTCCCATGACTCAGAGGTGGAAGTAATTGCCTTCCCTTTTCTCTTTCTTGAGGTTTCTCTGGCCTTAGGTACCATTAATGGTTATGGAAAAACAAAAGGCAATGCTTTTACCACACCAAACTTAAAATGTTTGCTCATCCTCGAGCAAAAGAAGAAGGAAAATAGTAGAAGAAGAAGAAAATGGAGGAGATGGAGGGGAAGAGTGTATTCGGCCAAGGGGGGAAAAAGTGTTTGTAATGTGTGAAAATGAGGTAGTGTTGAGGGGTTATATAGGGTGGGGGAAGGGTTAGGTTTCGTGTATTAGGGTTGCGTTTGGGAGGGAAAGGATTTTTTAATTTGGAGGTAGGTGAGGTTTTTGGGGAAGAGTGGATGGATGTCAATGGTGAAGAGTTTTTGGGGAAGAGATATGGAGGTGATTGC
>NC_029785.2:73986764-74056896 GCF_000816755.2 Arachis ipaensis | reverse complement strand
TTCTGGCGTTTAACGCCAGCTTTTCTCCCATTCTTGGCGTTAAACGCCAATTAGATGCTCTGTTCTGGCATTAAACACCAGTCTGGTGCCTGTTTCTGGCGTTAAACACCCAGAATGGTGCCAGATTGGGCGTTTAACACCCATTCTGCTATTCTTACTGGCGTTTAAACGCCAGTAAGCTCTTCCTCCAGGGTGAGCTGTTTTTCATTCTATTTTTTATTTTTTAGTTGTTTTTGTGACTTCACATGATCATCATCCTAAAGAAAACATAAAATAGTAACGGAAAATAAATAGATATAATTAAATAGCATTGGGTTGCCTCCCAACAAGCACTTCTTTAATGTCAATAGCTTGACAGTGAGCTCTCATGGAGCCTCACAAATAATCAGAGCAGTGTTGTGGCCTCTCAACACCAAACTTAGAGTTTAGTTGTGGCCTCCCATACCAAACTTAGAGTTTGAATGTGGGGGTTTTGTTTGACTCTGTACTGAGAGAAGCTTTTCATGCTTCCTCTCCATGGGTACAAGAGGAGAACCTTGAGTCTTAAATGCAAGGTAGTCCTCATTCAACTGAAGGACCAACTCTCCTCTGTCAACATCAATCACAGCTTTTGCTGTGGCCAGGAAGGGTCTGCCAAGGATGATGGATTCATCCTCATCCTTCCCAGTGTCTAGGATTATGAAATCAGTAGAGATGTAAAGGCCTTCAACCTTCACTAGCACGTGCTCTACTAGTCCATAAGCCTGTTTCATTGATTTATCTGCCATCTTTAGTGAGATTCTTGCATCTTGTACCTCAAAGATTCCCAGTTTCTCCATTACAAAGAGTGACATGAGGTTTATCCTTGACCCCAGGTCACACAGAGCCTTCTCAAAGGTTATGGTGCCTATGGTACAAGGTATGAAGAATTTTCCGGGATCTGGTTTCTTTTGAGGTAATGTCTGCCTCATTAATGCACTCAGTTCATTGGTGAACAAGGGGGGTTCATCTTCTCAAGTCTCATTACCAAATAACTTGGCATTCAGCTTCATGATTGCTCCTAGATATTTAGCAACTTGCTCTTCAGTGATGTCTTCATCCTCTTCAGAGGAAGAATATTCATCCGAGCTCATGAATGGCAGAAAGAAGTTCAATGGAATCTCTATGTTCTCTGTATGAACCTTAGATTCCTTTGGTTCCTCAAAGGGAAACTCCTTTCTGTCCAGAGGACATCCCATGAGGCTTTTCTCACTGGGATTCACGTCCTCTAAACTCCCTCCAGGTTTGGCCATATTGGTCATGGTTATGGCCTTGCACTCTCTCTTGGGGTTTTCTTCTGTATTGCTTGGGAGAGTACTGGGAGGAGTTTCAGTAATCTTCTTACTCAGCTGACCCACTTGTACCTCCAAATTTCTAATGGAGGACCTTGTTTTATTCATGAAACTTAGTGTGGCTTTGGATAGATCACAGACCATGGTAGCCAGGCCAGAATGGCTCTGTTCAGAATTCTCTGTCTGTTGCTGAGAAGATGATGGAAAAGGCTTGCTATTGCTAAACCTATTTCTTCCACCATTATTATTGAAGCCTTGTTTAGGCTTCTGTTGATCCTTCCATGAGAAATTTGGATAATTTCTCCATGAAGGATTATAGGTGTTTCCATAGGGTTCTCCTATGTAATTCATCTTTGCCATTGGAGGGTTCTCAGGATCATAAGCTTCTTCTTCAGAAGATGCTTCTTTAGTACTGTTGAATGCAGCTTGCAATCTATTCAGACTCTGAGAAATAATATTGACTTGCTGAGTCAATATTTTGTTCTGAGCCAATATGGCATTCAGAGTATCAATTCCAAGAACTCACTTCTTCTGAGGCGTCCCATTGTTCACAGGATTCCTCTCAGAGGTGTACATGAACTGGTTATTTACAACCATTTCAATGAGTTCTTGAGCTTCTGCAGGGGTTTTCAGATAAAGAGATCCTCCTGCAGAATGGTCCAATGACATTTTTGACAACTCAAACAGACCATCATAAAATATACATATGATGCTCCATTCTGGAAGCATGTCAGTAGGACACCTTTTGATCAGTTGCTTATATCTTTCCCAAGCTTCATAGAGGGATTCTTCTTCCTTCTGTCTGAAGGTTTGGATTTCCACTCTAAGCTTGCTCATCTTTTGAGGTGGAAAGAATTTGGCCAAGAAAGCACTGACCAGCTTATCTCAAGAGTTCAGGATATCCTTGGGTTGTGAATCCAACCATGTTCTAGCTCTGTCTCTTACAGCAAAAGGGAAAAGTATAAGCCTGTAGACCTCAGGATCAACTCCATTGGTCTTGACAGTGTCATAGATTTGCAAGAATTCAGCTAAAAACTGATGAGGATCTTTCATTGGAAGTCCATGAAACTTGCAGTTCTGCTGCATTAGAGAAACTAATTGAGGCTTAAGCTCAAAGTTGTTTGTTCCAATTGCAGGAAGTGAGATGCTTCTTTTATAGAAGTCAGCAGAGGGTGCAATGAAGTCACCAAGCATCTTCCTTGCATTGTTGGCAATGTTATTTGGTTTGGCCATGTCTCCTTCTTATTCGAAAATTTTTGTCAGGTCCTCTCCAGAGTGTTGTGCTTTAGCTTCTCTTAGTTTCCTCTTAAGAGTCCTTTCAGGTTCAGGATCAGCTTCAATAAGAATGTCTTTATCCCTGTTCCTGCTCATATGAAATAGAAGAAAATAGAAAAGAAAATATGGAATTCTCTATGTCACAGTATAGAGATTCCTTATGTGAGTATAAAAAGAGAAGAATAGAAGAAGGAGAAAAGGAAAATTCGAACATAGAGAAGAAGATGGGTTTGAATTATGAGTAGAAGAGAAGTGTTAGTAGATGAATAAATAAATAGAAAGAGATGAGAGGGGGAAGAATTCAAAAATTAAATAAAATAAACTAAAAATACTTTTGTTTTTATTTTAAATATTAGTTAGTATTCAAAAATTAAGGAGGAAAATAAAATTAAATTGAAATTTAAAACAATTAGTTAATGAAAAGAAATTTTTGAAAAAGGGGTTAGTGATTTTCAAAAATAAGAGAGAGAAAAGTAGTTAGGTGGTTTTGAAAAAGATAAGAATTTTTAAAAATCAAACAAAAAGTTAAGTAGTTAATTGAAAAAGATTTAAAAATCAATTTTGAAAAGATGAGAAGTTAGAAAAGATTTTGAAATTATATTTTGAAAAGATATGATTTTGAAAAAGATTTGAAAAAGGAATTTAAAAAGATTTGATTTTGAAAATTGAAGTTGATTACTTGACTAACAAGAAACTAAAAGATATGATTCTAAAATTTAAAGACTGAACCTTTCTTAATAGGCAAGTAACAAACTTTAAAATTTTTGAATCAATCACATTAATTGTTAGCAAAGATTTTGAAAATATGAAATGAAATTAAGAAAAATATTTTGAAAATCATTTTTAAAATTTTTGAAAATCATAAAAGGAAAAATGAAAAAGATTTGATTTTTGAAAAAGTTTTGAAAAGATAGGATTTTTAAATTGAAAATTTGACTTGACTCATAAGAACAACTAAATTTTAAAATTTTTTTGACTAAGTCAAACCAAATTTTCGAAATTTATTTGTAAATAAGAGAAAGAAATTTTTTTTTATTTTTGAATTTTTAATGAAGAAAGAGAAAAACACAAAAAGACTCAAAACATGAAAATTATGAATCAAAACACACAATGCATGCAAGAACACTTTGAATGTCAAGATGAACACAAGAACTTATTTTTGAAATTTTTAAGAAAAGAAACACATGCAAGACACCAAACTTAGAAATTTTCAATGTTTAGACACTAACAAATTGAAGATGCATATGAAAAACAAGAAAAGACACAAAACTTGAAGATGCAAAGATCAAACAAAGAAGATCATCAAGAACAACTTAAAGATCATGAAGAACATCATGCATGAGTTTTTGAAAATTTAAAGAAAATTAAAAAGATGCAATTGACACCAAACTTAAAAATTGACACAAGACTCAAACAAGAAACATCAAATTTTTGGTTTTTATGATTTTATTAAATGTTTTTGGTATTTTTCGAAAATTAATTTGAAAAATGAAAATAAAGGAATTAAAAATTTTTAAAAGAATTCCAAGAATCATGCAATGTTAGTCTAAAGCTCTGGTCCAAGAATTAGACATGGCTTACTAGCCAGCCAAGCTTTCAGGGAAAGCTTCGGTCCAAAACGCTAGACATGGCCAATGGCCAGCCAAGCTTTAGCATACAAATCAGGCATACAACAGCTGAATTGATGAGAATCAAAAAGCTCTTGTGATGATGAGTTGAAACCTCGGTCCAAAAGATTAGACATGGCTTCACAGCCAGCCAGACTTCAACAGATCATCATGAAACTCTAGAATTCATTCTTAAAAATTCTAAAGCCATAGAATAATTTATTCTTTTGAAAATTTTTTGAAAATAAAAATAATAAAAACAAAAAGCTTAAAATTAAAATAGAATTACCTAATATGAGCAACAAGATGAACCGTCAGTTGTCCAAACTCGAACAATCCCCGGCAACGGCGCTAAAAACTTGGTGCACGAAATTGTGATCTCAACGGCGCCAAAAACTTGGTACGCACTATCATAATCTCAATTCTTCTTCACAACTTCGCACAACTAACCAGCAAGTACACTGGGTCATCCAAGTAATAAACCTTACGTGAGTAAGGGTCAATCCCACGGAGATTGTCGGCATGAAGCAAGCTATGGTCATCCTTGTAAATCTCAGTCAGGCAGATTCAAATGGTTATGAGATTTTGATAATTAAAATATAAATAAAATATAAAATAGGATAGAGATACTTATGTAATTCATTGGTGAGAATTTCAGATAAGCGTATGGAGATGCTTTGTTCCTTCTGAATCTCTGATTTCCTACTGTTTTCATCCAATCATTCATACTCCTTTCCATGACAAGCTGTATGTTTGGGGATCACCGTTGTCAATGGATACCGTCCGTCCTCTCAGTGAAAATGGTCCATATGCGCTGTCACCGCACGGCTAATCAGATGTTGGTTCTTGATCATGTTGGAATAGGATCCATTCATCCTTTTGCGTCTATCACTATGCCCAACACTCGCGAGTTTGAAGCTCGTCACAGTCATCTCATCCCAGATCCTACTCAGAATACCACAAACAAGGTTTAGACTTTCCGGATCTCAAGAATGGCCGCCAATAATTCGAGCCTATACCACAAAGGTTTTAATCTTAGATTAGAAACCTAAGAGATACACATTCAAGCTTGTTTGCATGTAGAACGGAAGTGGTTGTCAGGCACGCGTTCATAGGTGAGAATGGTGATAAGTGTCACATAATCATCACATTCATCATCTTCTTGTGTGTGAATGGATATCTTAGAGAAGAAATAGGCTTAAGTTGAATAGAAAAATAATAGTACTTTGCATTAATTCATGAGGAACAGCAGAGCTCCACACCTTAATCTATGGGGTGTAGAAACTCCACCGTTGAAAATACATAAGAACAAGGTCCAGGCATGGCCTAATGTCCAGCCCCCTAAACATGTACAATATGGTCTCCCCCTTATGAATTAAATCACTAAAATTAGTTTTTATACTAAACTAGTAGCTAGGGTTACATAATATAAGTAATTGATGCAGAAATCCACTTTCGGGCCCACTTGGTGTGTGCTTGGGCTGAGCATTGAGCATTCATGTGTAGAGACTTTTTTGGAGTTAAACGCCAGGTTGTAGCCTGTTTCTGGCGTTTAACTCTGATTTGCAACCCGTTTCTGGCGTTTAACTCCAGAATAGGGCAGGTAATTGGCGTTTGAACGCCAGTTTGCGTCGTCAAAACTCAGGCAAAGTATAGACTATTATATATTTCTAGAAATCCCTGGATGTCTACTTTCTAACGAAATTGAGAGCGCACCAATTGGGTTTCTATAGCTCCAGAAAATCCATTTCGAGTGCAGGGAGGTCAGAATCCAACAGCATCTACAGTCCTTCTTCAGCCTCTGAATCAGATTTTTACTCAAGTCCCTCAATTTCAGCCAAAAAATACCTGAAATCACAGAAAAATATACAAACTCATGGTAAAGTCCAAAAATGTGATTTTTAATTAAAAACTAATAAAAATATACTAAAAACTAACTAAATCATACTAAAAACTACTTAAAAACAATGCCAAAAAGCGTATAAATTATCCGCTCATCACCTGCAACAAAATATATTGATCTAAGTTACACCTGTAGTCTAATATAGTTTTTTTAATGAGTACTAAATCTGGCTTGTTGTAAACTCCGACCTGACTTGAAACTTTTCAATAAGCCTAATTTTTTTAATAAATAAATAAGTAATGTTAATATAAAATATTAAATTTTAGGTATAGTTTAATTTTCAAAATTAAAAACTATAAAATAACAAATTCAAGGACAATATTGTTAAAAAAAATTTAGACACCATAAAAAATTATTGATAAATAACTATCATTGGTGCGCACGAATCCCCACACTTTCGTACAGCAATACCAGCAAGTGCACTGGGTCATCCAAGTAATACCTGAGCAAGTCAGGGTCAATCCTACGAGGATTGTGGTTTGAAACAAGCTATGGTTATCTTGCAGGTCTTAGTCAGGCAGATCAGAAGGTTGTTGAATTATGATGATCATGAAACTATGAAGACATATAATTAATAAAGATACTCTATAAATTAAATGGAAATCAGTGATAGGGATAAGGTAAAGGATTGGAGTTGCTTTGTCTTTTTGAATTAACTCCAGTATTACTGATCTCTTTGCTTATGATTGATTTCTTCAAAGGCAAGCTATATGTGATTGACACTGGTTTGAGCAGCTGCCAATACTCCTCCAGATCTGAATCCCATGTTTAGTGCGGATCCATTCTAATTGAGAGTGAAGCTCGTACAATTCATTCTCAGTAATGATCCTACTCAAAACGCCATGGACAAGGTCAGATCTTCCAGATCAGAGAATGCTACACCTTGGGTTGAACAGTCTATTTAGTGCTAAAATCCACTTCTGGGGCCCACTTTGTGAATATTTGGGCTGAGCTTTGATGAGATCCATGTGCTATGAGGTCTCTTGGGCATGGAACACCATCTAGGGAGTCCTCTTTGGGCGTTTGTACATTGGTCTCTGCTCTTTGGGCACTGGACGCCTGGAAGGGGGCAAGTAGCTGGCGTTGGACGCCAAATTTTGGGCCTTCTAATCCGAAGCAAAGTATAGACTATTATATATTTCTGGAAAGCTCTGGAAGTCCACTTTCCGTAGCCATTGAGAGCGCTCCATTTGGACTTCTATAGCTCTAAAAAAGCTCTTTCAAGTACAGGCAGGTCAGATCCGGACAGCATCTGTAGTGCTTTCTCTGTCTCTGAATCAGACTTTTGCTCCAGCTCCTCAATTTCAGCTAGGAAATACATGAAATTGCACAAAAACACAAAAACTCATGGTAGAATCCAAAAATGTGAATTTAACACTAAAACCTATAAAAACTTACTAAAAACTAAATAAAATGTACTAAAAACTATATGGAAATGATGTCAAAAAGTGTATAAAATATCCGCTCATCAATAATTGATCAAACAAACAATGTATATGAATGGCTATGGATACATTTAAGCAAGAGAAAAATTAATTTGAAAATTTCTTAAAAAAGGAATCCAAAACTTCTTTAAAATGGTTCAAATCAAAACTCTGAGAGTATACTTAAAATCACAACCTCACAAGAATATTCAAGAAGATTAAGATGCGCTAAAAAGGAAATCCACTCATTTTAAGAAAGGAACATAAAGCATGAGAATTCAAACAGGATTCACAAAACATACAATATCGAACAAGCTTTTTAACTGCTCCAAAGAAATACAAAACTCACAAGGAAAGACAACACAATCAATAGCAAATTCTCAAAAAGGAATCTTTGACTAAAGTATTTTGGTAAGAACAATAAGAGGGTAAATGGTGCATGATGAGCGGATAATTTATACCCTTTTTGGCATTGTTTTTACATAGTATTTAGTATGTTTTAGTTAGTTTTTATTACGTTTTTATTAGTTTTTATTCAAAAATCACATTTCTAGACTTTACTACGAGCTTGGGTGTTTTTCTATGATTTCAGGTATTTTCTGGCTGAAATTGAGGGACCTGAGCAAAAATCTGATTCAGAGGCTGAAAAAGGACTGCATATGCTGTTAGATTCTGACCTCCCTGCACTTGAAGTGGATTTTCTGGAGCTACAGAACCCAATTGGCGCGTTCTTAATTGCGTTGGAAAGTAGACATCCTGGGCTTTCCAGAAATATATAATAGTCCATATTTTGCCTGAGATTTGATGGCCCAAACTAGCGTTCCAAGTCAACCTAAAATTTCTTGTGTAAAACGCCCAAACGGACACCAAAATTGGAGTTAAACGCCCAAACTGGCACCAAAGCTGGCATTTAACTCTAGGAATAGCCTAAGCACAAAAAAGCTTCAATGCTCAGCCCAAGCACACACCAAGTGAGCCCCAGAAGTGGATTTCTGCGCTATTTGCACTTAGTTACTCATTTTCTGTAACCCTAGGTTACTAGTTTAGAATAAAAACTACTTTTAGAGATTCATTTAGTACCTCATGACATTTTTACACTTCATATTGTATTTTTGACGGCATGAGTCTCTAAACCCCATAGGTGGGGGTGAGGAGCTCTGCTGTGTTTCAATGGATTAATGCAATTGCTACTGTTTTCTATCCAATTACGCTTGATTCTATTCTAAGATACTCATTCGTACTTCAATCTGGAGAAGATGATGATTCATGACACTCATCATTATTCTCAAACCTAAGAGCGTGTGCCTGAAAACTACTCCCGTTCTATCTGAGCTCAACGTAGTCATTGGGCGACAGCTTGAGTGCGTATCTCTTGGGTCTCTGATCCGTGAGATCAGAACCTTCGTGGTAGAGGCTAGAACCAATTGACAGCGTTTCTGAGATCCAGAAAGTCTAAACTTTATTTTTGGTATTCCGAGTAGGATCTGGAAGGGGATGACTGTGACGAGCTTCAAACCTGCGTATGTTGGGCGCAGTGACAGTGTGCAAAAGGACAATGGTCCTATTCTGACGCTAGCGGGAACCGACAGATGATTAGCCGTGCGGTGACAGCGCATACGGATATGTTTTCATCTGAGACGATTATACAACCTGCCATAGAAGGAAGCCATACGTGTTGGAGAAGAAGACAGTAGGAAAGCAGAGATTCAGATGACAGAGTATCTCCGGAACCTCAGCATGTTTCTCATTACTGAATCACAAGTACCATTTATTTTATGTTATTTAATTTTCATAAATACAATCACTCTTATCATTAATCTCCTAACTAAGATTTACAAAATAACCATAGCTTGCTTCAAGCCGACAATCTCCATGGGATTGACCCTTACTCACGTAAGGTATTACTTGGATGACCCAGTGCACTTGTTGGTTAGTTGTGCGGAGCTGTGAAAAGTGTGATTTACAATTTCGTGCACCAAGTTTTTGGCGCCGTTGCCGGGGAATTGTTCGAGTTTGGACAATTGATGGTTTATTTTGTTGCTTAAATTGGGAAAAATTTATCTTTTTAGTTTAGAGTCACTAAAATTGCGTCTTCTATTATTGTTTTTGGTTAATTTTTTTTAAATCCTTATTTTCTTTTTCAAAATTTTTTCAAAAATTTTTATAAACTAATAATTGAGTTTTTCTGTTTTAGTTTAGTTTCATGTTTTAAGTTTGGTGTCAATTGCATGATTTTATTTTTCTTTCAATTTTTCAAATTATATGTTCTTAGTTCTTTCTTGATCTTCAAGTTGTTCTTGTTTATTTTCCTTATTTGATCTTTAAAATTCCTGTTTGGTGTTTGTTGCTGTTTATCTTATACATTTTTGAATTATTAGTGTCCAAAATATAAAAATTTTTAAGTTTGGTCTCCTTTGTGTTTCTATTTTCTTAAAAATTTTTAAAATTTGTTCTTGGTGTTCATCTTGATCTTCAAAGTGTTCTTGGTATTCATCTTGACATTCAAAGTTTTCTTATTTGTTTTCTTTGTTTTGAGCTAAAAATTCTAAGTTTGGTGCCATTTTATTATTTTTCTCTTTCCTCATTAAATTCAAAAATATTTTTTCTATCTATTTAATTGAATTTTCGAAAATTTCATCTAAAAATTTAGATTTTTATTTTTAAATTTTTATTTTATCTTATCTTAGTTTTAAAATTTCAAAAATTCAAAATCTTTTTCAAAATCTTATCTCAACTTATTTCAAATTCAAATTTCAAATTTCAACTTCCAAAATTCAAATTTCAAATTTCAAAATTTAAAATTCAAAATTGAATTTTCAAATTTAAAAATCAAATCATTTCAAAATTTAAATCTTTTTCAAATCCTTATCTTATATTGTTGACTTTTTCAAAATTTAAAATTTAAAATTTAAATTTCAAAAATTTTTAATTTAAATTCCTTATCTTCTCTTACCTAACTTATCTTATCTTTTCTAATCTCAAATCTTTTTAAATTTTTTTCTTTTTCTTTATTTATCATTTTCAAATTACTTGTTCTATTTTATTATTTTGATTGAAAAATTTTAAGTTTGGTGTTCCCTTGTTAAGAAAGTTTCAATCTTTAAAATTTTAAAGTCATATCCAAAATTTTTCAAATCTTTTTAATTAATTAGTCAATTCAGTATTCGAATTTTTTTATTTATTTATTTTCCTTTTCTTTTAGTTTTCAAAATCTATTTTCTATTTTCCAATTATTTTATTTTATTTTATTTTATCTTATTTTCTTTTTAATTCGGTTATCTTTAATTAAATAAAATAAAAACAAAAATATATTTTGCAATCTGCATCACCTCCCTTTCTCCATCATGGACCTAAGTGGAAATGAACAGTCCAGAAGGACTCTGGGGTCATATGCTAACCCCACTACTACTGCATATGGGAGTAGTATCTGTATACCCCCCATAAGAGGGAGCAATTTTGAGCTAAACCCTCAGCTTATTATCATGGTGCAGCAAAATTGCCAGTATTCCGGTCTTCCACATGAAGAACCTATTGTGTTTCTGGCACAGTTCTTACAACTTGCTGACACAGTACATGATAAGGAAATAGATCAGAATGTCTACAGATTATTATTGTTTCCATTTGCTGTAAAAGATCAAGCTAAGAGGTGGTTAAATAACCAACCCACAGCAAGCATAAGAACATGGAAACAGTTATCAGATAAATTCCTGAATCAATGTTTCCCTCCAAAAAGGATGGCACAGCTAAGGCTGGACATCCAAGGCTTTAAACAAGAGGATAATGAATCTCTTTATAATACCTGGGAGAGGTACAGAGGGATGCTAAGGAAATGCCCATCTGAAATGTTTTCAGAGTGGGTGCAGTTAGACATCTTTTACTACGGGCTTACAGAAAAGGCCCAGATGTCTCTAGACCACTCAGCTGGTGGATCTATACACATGAAAAAGACAATTGAAGAGGCTCAAGAGCTCATTGATACGGTTGCTAGAAATCAATATCTATACTTGAGTAGTGAGTCATCCATGAAGGAAGAAGCTAAAGCAGTATCCACTGAACTTAGTCCTCAAGAACAAGTTATTGAACTCAATAAGCAATTGCTTATCATAACAAAACAGTTTGAAGAATTCAAAGAGATGCTCCAAGACACTAAAAATGCCAACAAGAATATGGAAGCACAATTGAATCAGACAAGACAGCAGCTATCTAAATAGATAACAGAAGAATGCCAAGCTGTTCAATTAAAGAATGGGAAGACATTGAATGTATCAACTCAAGGCAGCAGAAAACCAAAAAAGGAACAACTGACTGAGGATAACCAAACCACTGCCCAAAATCCCTCTGAGGACAGTAAGAGCCCAGAGAGGAATGATTCTGGCGTTCAAACGCCAGAAAAGGGTAAAAAGCTGGCGATAAACACCCATTGAATAGCCAAATCTGGCGTCTAAATGCCAGAAAAGGGTGGCAATCTGGCGTTAAACGCCCATGCAGCACCCAATTCTGGCGTTCAAACGCCAACAAGGGATCAGACACCTGCAAGTGCTGATAACAACCCCCTTAGGCAGGCTTCTCCAACCACTTCTGTAGGAAATAAACCTGCACCAACTAAGGGTAAAGAATATAAAGCGAAGATGCCTTATCCTCAGAAACTCTGCCAAGCAGAATAGGATAAATAATTTGCCCGCTTTGCAGACTATCTCAGGACTCTTGAAATAAAGATTCCGTTTGCAGAGGCACTTGAGCAAATACCCTCTTATGCTAAGTTCATGAAAGAGATCTTAAGCCATAAGAAGGATTGAAGAGAAACTGAAAAAGTTTTTCTCACTGAAGAATGTAGTGCAGTCATTCTGAAAAGCTTACTATAGAAGCTTAAAGATCCCGGAAGCTTTATGATACCATGCACATTAGAGGATGCTTGTACTAAGACAGCTCTATGTGATCTTGGGGCAAGTATCAACCTAATACCTGCATCCACTATCAAAAAGCTTGGTTTGAGTGATGAAGTTAAACCAACCTGGATATGCATCCAACTTGCTGATGGCTCCATTAAAATCCCATCAGGAATAATTGAGGACATGATTGTCAAGGTTAGGCCATTTGCCTTTCCTACTGACTTTGTAGTGCTGGAAATAGAGGAGCACAAGAGTACAACTCTCATTCTAGGTAGACCTTTCCTAGCAACTGGACGAACCCTCATTGACGTCCAAAGAGGAGAGATAACCCTGAGAGTAAATGAGGATGAGTTTAAGTTGAATGCTGCAGCATCCAGACACACTAAAAGACTGCCTGAGCATAGATGTTAATGACTCCCTGGTGGAAGAGGTCAATATGACTGAGAGTCTCGAATCAGAGCTAGAGGACATTTTTAAAGATGTTCATCCTGATATGGAGGAACCAGAGAAAATAGAAGAACCTCTGAAGACTCCTCAGGAAGAGGAGAAGCCTCCTAAACCTAAGCTCAAACCACTACCACCATCCCTGAAATATGTATTTCTGGGAGAAGATGACACTTTTCCTGTGATCATAAGCTCGACTTTAAAACCACAGGAAGAGAAAGCACTAATTCAGGTGCTAAGGACACACAAGACATCTCTTGGGTGGTCCATAAGTGATCTTAAGGGCATTAGCCCAGCCAGATGCATACACAAGATCCTTTTGGAGGATGATGCTAAGCCAGTGGTTCAACCACAGAGGCGGCTGAATCCAGCCATGAAGGAGGTGGTGCAGAAAAAGGTCACTAAGTTACTAGAGGATGGGATTATTTATCCTATTTCTGATAGCCCCTGGGTGAGTCCTGTCCACGTTGTCCCCAAGAAGGGAGGCATGACAGTGGTTCATAATGAAAAGAATAAACTGGTTCCTACAAGAACAGTTACAGGGTGGCGTATGTGTATTGACTACAGAAGACTCAATACAGCCACCAGAAAGGATCATTTTCCTTTACCATTCATAGACCAGATGCTACAGAGACTAGCAGGTCATGAATACTACTGCTTTTTGGATGGCTATTCAGGTTACAACCAAGTTGTAGTAGATCCTCAGGACCAAGAGAAAACAACATTCACATGTCCTTCTGGAGTATTTGCCTATAGAAGGATGCCATTTGGTCTGTGTAATGCACCTGCAACCTTTCAGAGGTGCATGCTCTCTATCTTCTCTGATATGATAGAGAAATTTCTAGAAGTCTTCTTGGATGACTTTTCAGTATTTGGAGACTCATTCAGCTCCTGTCTTGACCATCTAGCACTTGTTCTGAAAAGATGCCAAGAGACTAACCTGGTTTTAAACTGGGAGAAATGTCACTTTATGGTGACTGAAGGAATTTTCCTTGGGCACAAAATTTCAAACAAGGGAATAGAGGTGGATCAAGCTAAGGTAGAGGTAATTGAAAAATTACCACCACCTACCAATGTTAAGGCAATCAGAAGCTTTCTGGGGCATGCAGGTTTCTATAGGAGGTTTATAAAGGATTTTTTAAAAATTGCAAAACCTCTGAGCAATTTGCTAGCTGCTGACACGCCATTTGTCTTTGATACAGAGTGTCTACAAGCGTTTAATACTCTGAAAGCTAAGCTGGTCACAGCACCAGTCATTTCTGCACCAGACTTGACATTACCATTTGAACTAATGTGTGATGCTAGTGACCATGCCATTGGTGCAGTATTGGGATAGAGGCATAACAAGCTTCTGCATGTCATTTATTATGCTAGCCATGTTTTGAATGACGCACAGAAGAATTACACAACCACAGAAAAGGAGTTACTTACAGTGGTTTATGCCATTGACAAGTTCAGATCTTATTTAGTGGGATCAAAGGTGATTGTGTACACTGACCATGCTGTTCTAAAATATCTCCTCACAAAGCAGGATTCAAAACCCAGACTCATAAGATGGGTGTTGCCTCTTCAAGAGTTTGATATAGAAATAAGAGACAGAAAAGGGATAGAGAACCAAGTGGCAGATCACCTGTCCCGGGTAGAACTAGTAGCAGGAGCGTCCCTCCCTCCTTCTGAGATCTCTGAAACCTTTTTGGGTGAGAAACTCTTTGCCATTCAGGAAGTACCATAGTTTGCAGACATTGCAAACTATAAAGCTGTGAGATTCATACCCAAAGAGTACAGTAAGTAGCAAACAAAAAAATTGATTACTGATGCAAAGTACTACTTGTGAGATGAACCATATCTCTTTAAGTGGTGTGCAGACGGAATGATCCGTAGATGTGTGCCTAGAGAAGAGGCACAGAAGATCCTATGGCATTGCCATGGATCACAATATGGAGGACATTTCGGAGGTGAGCCAACAGCCACCAAGGTTCTCCAATGTGGCTTCTACTGGCCTACTCTCTATAGAGACTCCCGAGAGTTTGTACGTAACTGTGATAGTTGCTAGAGAGCTGGTAATCTGCCTCATGGTTACGCCATGTCTCAGTAAGGGATCTTAGAGATTGAGTTGTTTGATGTATGGGGTATTGACTTCATGGGGCCTTTCCCACCATCTTACTCAAACACTTATATTATGGTGACAGTAGATTATGTATCTAAATGGGTGGAAGTAATTGCAACACCCACTAATGATACTAAGACAGTGATGAAGTTCCTTCAGAAGCATATCTTCAGCAGGTTTTGTGTCCCTAGGATATTGATCAGTGATGGAGGCACTCATTTCTGTAATAAACAGCTTGACTCTGCTCTGGTCCGATATGGAATTAACCATAAAGTGGCAACTCCATATCATCTACAGACAAATGGGCAGGCTGAAGTCTCAAATAGAGAACTAAAATGGATCCTGGAACGGACAGTAAGTACCCGTAGAAAGGATTGGACAAGAAGTCTGGATGAAGCTCTGTGGGCATACAGAACAGCATTCAAGACTCCTATAGGGACCTCTCCATAACAACTTGTGTATGGAAAAGCCTGTCATCTGCCAGTGGAACTTGAACACAAGGCCTACTGGGCAACCAGGTTCCTAAACCTTGATGCTAAGGTAGCTGGAGAGAAAAGATTACTCCAGTTGAATGAGCTGGAAGAGTTCAGACTTAATGCTTTCGAAAATGCTAAAATTTATAAAGAGAAAGCAAAAAGATGGCATGACAAAAGGCTGTCATCTAGAGTCTTTGAACCAGGACAGAAGATTCTGCTGTTTAACTCTAGGCTCAGATTGTTCCCAGGGAAATTGAAATCCCGATGGAAGGGACCATATGTGATTACAAGTGTGTCCCCATATAGATATGTAGAGCTTCAGGATATTGACTCTGACAAAAAGTTCATTGTTAATGGACAGCGAGTCAAACATTATCCTGAAGGCAATGTTGAGAAAGAGTGCTCAAAACTGATACTAAATTAAAAAGCTCAGTAAAAGTCCAGCTAAAGACAATAAAGAAGCGCTTATTGGGAGGCAACCCAATCTTATTTATCTATGATTAATTACTTTTTCAATTCATTTTCCGTTGTTAGTTTATGTTTTCTTTAGGTTGATGATCATGTGGAGTCATAAAAACAGCTGCAGAATTAAAGCGGAATCAAAAATAGCATCAAAAACAACACACCCTGGAGGACAGGCTTACTGGCATTTAAACGCCAGTAAGGATAGCAGAATGGGCGTTTAACGCCCATGCAGGCAGTATTCTGGGTGTTTAGAAAAATGCCAACTAAAGAAGGATTCCTGGCGTTTAACGCCAGCCAGGGTATCTGGCTGGGCGTTAAACGCCCAAAATGGCACCTAAGGCTAGAGAAACCTCTAAGAAAAGGAGCAACAAAGGCAAGGATGAGACATAAAGGAGCTCAAAAACTCCATTGGATCTTCAAGAGGAAGAAGAAGCCATCATCACTAAGGTGGACCCGTTCTTTAATTTTCTTGTTCTTATTTTTCTGTTTTTCGTTTTTATGCTTTATGTTTGACTATGTTTGTGTCTTCATTACATGATCATTAGTGTCCAGTATCTATGTCTTAAAGCTATGAATGATTCCATGAATCCCTCACCTTTCTTAAATGAAAAATGTTTTTAATTGCAAAAGAACAAGAAGTGCATAATTTTTAAAATTATCCTGAAGTTAGCCTAATTATTTTGATGTGGTGGCAATACTTTTTGTTTTTTGAATGAATGCTTGAACAGTGCATATTTTTGATATTGTTGTTTATGAATGTTAAAATTGTTGGCTCTTGAAAGAATAATGAAAAAGGAGAAATATTATTGATGATCTGAAAAATAAAAAATTGATTCTTGAAGCAAGAAAAAGCAGTGAAACACAAAGCTTGTGAAAAAAAATGGCGAAAAAAAATATTAATAAAAGAAAAAGAAAAAGCAAGCAGAAAAAGCCAATAGCTCTTTAAACCAAAAGGCAAGAGCAAAAAGCCAATAACCCTTTAAACCAAAAGGCAAGGGTAAAAAGGATCCAAGGCTTTGAGAATTAATGGATATGAGGGGCCAAATGAATAAAATCATGGCCTAAGCGGCTAAACCAAGCTGTCCCTAACCATGTGCTTGTGGCGTGAAGGTGTCAAGTGAAAAGGTTCACAATCTGAAAAGGTTCACTCAGTTATGTGTCTGTGGCATTTATGTATCCAATGGTAATACTGGAAAACAAAATGCTTAGGGCCACGGCCAAGACTCATAAAGTAGTTGTGTTCAAGAATCAACATACTGAACTAGGAGAATAAATAACATTATCTGAATTCTGAGTTCCTATGGATGCCAATCATCCTGAACTTCAAAGGATAAAGTGAGATGCCAAAACTGTTCAGAAGCAAAAAGCTTAAGTCTCGCTCATCTAATTGAGACAAATCTTCATTGATACTTTTGAGATTCATTGTATATTATCTTTTTTTATCCTATTTTGTTTTTATTTGCTTGGGGATAAGAAACAAGTTAAGTTTGGTGTTGTGATGAGCAGATAATTTATACCCTTTTTGGCATTATTTTTACAGAGTTTTTAGTATATTTTAGTTAGTTTTTATTTATGTTTTTATTAGTTTTTATTCAAAAATCACATTTCTGGACTTTACTATGAGTTTGTGCATTTTTCTGTGATTTTAGGTATTTTCTGGCTGAAATTGAGGGACCTGAGCAAAAATCTGATTCAGAGGCTGAAAAAGGACTGCAGATGCTGTTGGATTCTGACCTCCCTACTGTCGAAGTGGATTTTCTAGAGCTACAGAAGCCCAATTGGTGCGCTCTCAGTTGCGTAGGAAAGTAGACATCTTGGGCTTTCCATCAATATATAATAGTCCATATTTTGCCCGATATTTGATGGCCCAAACTAGCGTTCCAAGGCAGCCTAAAATTTCTAGCGTAAAACGCCCAAACTGGCACCAAAGCTGGTGTTTAACTCTAGGAACAGCCTAAGCACGAAAAAACTTCAATGCTCAGCCTAAGCACACACCAAGTGGGCCCCAGAAGTGGATTTCTGCACTATCTGCACTTATTTACTCATTTTCTGTAATCCTAGGTTACTAGTCTAGTATAAAAACTACTTTTAGAGATTCATTCAGTACCTAATGACATTTTTACACTTCATATTGTATTTCTGATGGCATGAGTGTCTAAACCCCGTAGGTGGGGTGAGGAGCTCTACTGTGTTTCAATGGATTAATGCAATTACTACTATTTTCTATCCAATTATGCTTGATTCTATTTTAAGATACTCATTCGTACTTCAATCTGGAGAAGATGATGATTCGTGACACTCATCATTACTCTCAAACCTAAGAGCGCGTGCCTGACAACCACTCCCGTTCTATCTGAGCTCAACGTAGTCATTGGGCGACAGCTTGAGTGCGTATCTCTTGGGTCTCTGATCCGTGAGATCAGAACCTTCGTGGTAGAGGCTAGAACCAATTGACAGCATTCCTGAGATCCAAAAAGTCTAAACCTTGTCTGTGGTATTCTGAGTAGGATCTGGAAGGGGATGACTGTGACGAGCTTCAAACCTACGAATGTTGGGCGCAGTGACAGTGTGCAAAAGGACAATGGTCCTATTCTGACGCTACCGGGAACCGACAGATGATTAGTCGTGCGGTGACAACGCATATGGATTTGTTTTCATCCGAGAGGATGATACAGCCTGCCATAGAAGGAAGCCATGCGTGTTGGAGAAGAAGACAGTAGGAAAGCAGAGATTCAGATGACAGAGCATCTCCGTAACCTCAGCCTGTTTCTCATTTCTAAATCACAAGTACCATTTATTTTATGTTATTTAATTTTCATAAATACAATCACTCTTATCATTGATCTCCTAACTAAGATTTACAAAATAACCATAGCTTGCTTCAAGCTGACAATCTCCGTGGGATCGACCCTTACTCACGTAAGGTATTACTTGGACGACCCAGTGCACTTGCTGGTTAGTTGTGCGGAGTTATGAAAAGTGTGATTTACAATTTCGTGCACCAGCGCACTAGGTTGAAACAAATTCAAGCTAACTCAAATAAGTATGGGATTCACAAGAGAAAAAAAACTAAGACTAATGGTGATGTTCATAAAATGTAAAGGAATAGTTATAAACAGAATCAATATGATGCCCACTGAAACGAAAAGCTTAAGAAAGAATTAGTCCAATATTTTCAGGAAAACAACAAAGGCGAGGTTTAGAAAGATAGAGGAACCTTTAAAATTTCAAAAATGAGTTTTCAGCAAAACAGGGATCATGCGTACGCATGTCTGTGTCCACGTATGCATGGGTGTAAAATGCGACAAAGTCACGTACACAAGCATCGTCCGCTACGCGAGATTACGAAACAGAAATGAATCCTTGCATACGTGTGAGTGTTTTTGCATACGCAGGTCTCAAAACTGTAATAACTCTTTTATGAAATCAAATTGTATTTAAATCTTTTAGGAAATCAAATTGTATTTAAAGTAAATATTTTTTCATAAATCAATAAAAGAATAGGCAATGCATTGGAAACAAACAGTTTTAAACTGTATAAGGAAGTTTCAAAGTTTATATAAAGAAATGCATGTCGAATCAAAAGTGCTTTTATAAAAATTTAAAAAAGGCTTAAAATATAGTTAATTAAGAGATAAATTGAATCACAACTTCTTTAAAAAGAACTCGGAATAAGAACTTAAAAAATATACTGCATCAAAACAAGTTTAAAGTTATATCAAAGAGCACATGAATCAATGAGAAGAGTTTAAACAGAGAAAGGCAGATACACCAAGGATTTTAAGCAGACATATGCTGTTAGGATCAAACGAGAATACATATGAATAGAGGAATAGGGTTTGAAAAATCTAACTACCTTCCAAAAGAAATAGCAAACAAGAACTTCAAGTTAGACTATGAAAGAACAAGTCACATGACTCCAGCAGAATTCAAGACACATAACTGAGTAACCTCGAGAAATAGTTTCTAACGTTCCCAAAACCCACGATTCGCGTTACCTATAACTCATATATCATCTATGAAAACCCAATAGTACTTCCATATACAAAATCCAGTAGTGTTAAGCCAGCCAAACTTAATACCAAGAAGTATGCAATGATACACTAATGGCATTAATCAATAGACCGTCATGTGCATAAAGCTCTAACTCTTGCCATCAGGTCAAGACCTATAACATGACAGACGCTCAGAGTACGCAACTGAAGCATAGTCAGTCCATTCCTAAGGCTTTATAGAAAAGACTGATCTGATACCACAAATATAACACCCTCACTATCAGAATGTCATGTTTCTGACTGCGCCACTCTGATAGCATGAATATTACGACGACTCTAAATATAATTAATACTAAGATAGGAGCATGTTTAAAACTTAAAACCATATAACCTTTCAAAATACTTTTTAGTTGAAAACATAAATATATACTTACAACCCACATACAAAACTTACAAAGAGTATATATACATAATATTAGCTTACCATCATTGCATATCATAACTCCTATCCCTCTTACAAAATTTGGAAAAGTAAAAGCGAGGGAAACATAGTATCTAAAACAATAAAAAATATCATGTAAACAGAAATGAAATAAACTCTTCATGACTTCTTCGTCCATATACTAAAAAGGTAAACCTGTAGGGGGTGAGAACATTGTCCTCGCTTGTTCTCAGTAGAGGGTTAGAAAATTGCTATAATAAGATACGTAAATTAAAATTGTTTTCAAGGTACAGTGATTGTTGCTCATCTTATGTATCTTTTCAAAAACCAAATGTTTACATTTAAAAATCCAACATCCTTTTCAAAAGAGAAATCGGTTAATTTTTCAAATCCTAAACCTTTTACTTTCTTATAAAATGTTAAAAGTTTTTCCTAGACAGTATGAATGACCAATCTGTTTCCAGTATAGGTTCATTAAGACTATGCTAAACTAGTTTGATTTTTCACACTTTACTAAACCACAAACACGAACCAATCATGGTCTCCAGCCCATCACATAATCAATCATGGCCTCAGGCCCAAAAAACTCAATCAACATCCAATTCACCACAATCTGACCAATTTCGGTCACAAACACAAGTAATGAGATTCGAACAAAAGCAAGAACATTTACAACAAATATAGCAACTAGCAATTAAACAGAATTATTCACATAGGCAAACCAATTACAATATTCACACCCAAACAATGTCACATAGATACATACGATGAATATCTGTACTAACTGGCAGTGAGATCTCACTTGTCGGTTATCTTGCCAAACTCAGCAACTCCCAGAGATGACTGATGAGCAGATATTTTATACGCTTTTTGACATCATTTTCATATAGTTTTTAGTATGTTTTGTTTAGTTTTTATTAAGTTTTTATAGGTTTTAGTGTTAAATTCATATTTTTGGATTCTACTACAATTTTTTGTGTTTTTGGACAATTTCAGGTATTTTCTGGCTGAAGTTGAGGAGCTGGAGCAAAAGTCTGAATCAGAGACAGAGAAAGCACTGTAGATGATGTCTGGATTTGACCTCCTTACACTCGGGAGAGCTTTTCTTGAGCTAAAGACAATCAAATGGAGCGTTCTCAATGGCTATGGAAAGCTGACTTCCAGAGCTTTCCATCAATATATAATAGTCCATACTTTGCTTCAGATTAGAAGGCTCAAAACTGGCATCCAACGCCAGCTTCCTTCCCCCCTTCCAGCCATCCAACGCCCAAAGAGCAGAGCCAGCATCCAAATGCCCAGAGAGGACCCCCTAGCCAGCGTTCAATGCCCTAGGAACCTCCTAGCACGTGGATTTCATTAAAGCTCAGCCCAAACACTCACCAAGTGGGCCCCAAAAGTGAATTTTAGCACTAGATAGACTGTTTTACCCTTGCTAGTCATCTGTTTAGTATTTAAGACTTATTTTACATCTCTCTAAAGGGAGATGCCTATCACACACACCATATTCAAGTTTTACATTGTATTTTCCTTTCAGTATGAGTTTCTAAAGCTCCTAGGTTGAGGGGGAGGAGCCCTACTGAGTCTTATGAATTAATAAAAGTATTACTATTCTTCTTTGATCCATGTTTGGTTAATTCAAAGATGTATATTCGTTCTTTATCAATATGAATGCATTGAGCTGGCATAAGGTGATCACATTCTACATGGGTTCAGAGTGCGTCTTTCATCGGACAATGATGAACCACCAGCTTAACTATATATCTCTCAGACGGCTAATCCATGACTTCGTTGGGGACTTCTCGAGACATCAGTTCAGCCGATTTATGGGGAGATTAGGGTCTCTGTGGTAGAGGCTAGAACCAAAGGTGCAGTATTCCTCCGATCTGGAAGATTCAAACTTGTCTGTGGCGCTTTGAGTAGGATCATTAAGGAGAATGGACTGTATGAGCTTCACCCTCAAGCAGACTGGATCTGCACTAACCCTGCAGTTCAGATCCGGAGGAGTATTGGCGGCTGCTCAAACCAGCGTCAATCACATACATCCTGCCATTTTAGAAATCATTCACAAGCAAAGGGAACAGTACTACTAGAGTTAATTCAGAAAGACAAAGCAACTCCAATCCTCAACTATATTCCTATTACTGATTGCCCTCAAATCAATCCAACTGACTCCACTCCAATTTACAAATACAAATTATGAATAGTTTCTCCTTTTCATAAAAACACAACCTTCTGATTCGCCTGACTAAGACCTGCATGATAACCATAGCTTGCTTCAAACCACAATCCTTGTGGGATCGACCCTGACTCACTCAGGTATTACTTGGACGACCCAGTGCACTTGCTGGTACAGCTGTACGAAAGTGTGGGGATTTGTGCTACCAAGTTTTTGGTGCCGTTTCTGGGGATTGTTCGAGTTTGGATAAACTGAAAGATCGTCTTGCTCCCTAGTTCAGGTAATTTATTTTATTTTGTTGAGTCTTTTATTTTTATTTTCTTCTTCTCTATTTTTCAAAAAATTTTAAAACCTTTTTCAAAAATATTTTTCTTTTCTTTGTTTAATCTTTGTTCTTAATTTGAGTCTTACCTGTTTTCTGTTTTTCTTTTACAAAAATTTTAAAACTTCTTCAAAAACCTTTTTTCAAAAAATTTTTATTTTCTTTATTAGATCTTTATTTTTGGTTTGATTCTTTTGGTTATGTTCTTGGTTAAATTTTCGAAAACTTTGAGTCTTTCTTTCTAAAAATTTTCAAAAATAGTTTCTTTGGTTAAATCTTGTGTCAAGTCTTTAAGTTTGGCGTCTTCTTGTTGTTTTTCTTTTAATTTTTGAAAATTTGTATTTAGTTTTTCAAAAATTTTAAGTTTGGTGTTCTTTATATGTTCTTGTGTTCTTTAAATCTTTCGAGTCTTGTTCTTAGTGTTCTTGTTGATCTTCAAAGTCTTCTTGTGTTTTCCTTGTGTTTTGATCTTAAAATTTTTAAGTTTGGTGTCCCATTGTGTTTTTCTCTAAAATTTTCGAAAACTTAGGGCATTAGATCTAAAAATTTTAAGTTTTGTGTCTTTTACTTGTTTTTCTCTTTTCTCATTAAATTCAAAAATAAAAAAATATCTTTTCTATTTTAAAAATTAACATAATTTTCGAAATTTTTCGTCAAGCTAATGACATAAAAGAAGCACTTGTTGGAAGGTAACCCAACCTTAGTTAATTATTTTTATTTACTTTGTTTTTTCTTTCAGTTATTCTTAGGATCATAATCATATGCAGCAGTCAGAATAGAGACAGAAATTTCACAGCAGTGAAAATAGAACACTCTGGATGGAGTGTTATCAAAGTTGAACGCCAGCCAGGGAGCTTTGGCTGGGCGTCCAACACCCCTAATGGGCAGCATTGCTGGCGTTGAACGCCAGTCAGGGAGCAGCCCCTGGGCGTTCAAATGCCAACGTAGAGAAGCAGAGAATCTGGATTCCCTAGCCTCTCAGGATCAGTGGGTTCCACAACATCTTTCACCTACCCTACTTATTCCTTCTTACTTTCACACTGCCCCCTACACACTTCCCTATAAACCCTAGCCCAATCACATCCATACCAGTTCCCCACACCCATCATAACTTGCACTAACCCCCACCCAATTCAAAACCAAATTTTCCACCCAAAACCCCACCCATGGCCGAACTTACCCCTTCCCCACTCCTATAAATACCCCTCTTCTTAACCCTTCATACACACCTCTAATACACTCATAAGACCCACAAGGCCGAGACCTCTTTATCCCTCTATCTTCCCCTATTTTCTTCTTCTTTTACTCTATTCTTCTCTTTTCCCTATTTTGCTCGAGGACGAGAAAATTTTTAAGTTTTGTTTTGGAAAAGCATAGCTTTTTTCTTTCCATTACCATTCATGGCACCCAAGGTTGGAGAACCCTCTAGAAAGAGGAAAGGAAAGGCAGTAGCCACCTCCTCATAATCTTGGGAGATGGAGAGATTCATCACCAAAGCTCATCAAGACCACTTCTATGAAGTAATGACAGAGAAGAAAGTGATCTCTGAGGTCCCTTTCATGCTCAAGAAGAGTGAGTATTCGGAGATCCTAAGAGAGATCCGAAGAAGAAGTTGGGAAGTCCTAACCAATCTCATTCAGGATGTTGGGATTCTAATGGTGCAAGAGTTCGATGCTAATGCATGGGTTACTAAAAACCATGACACTAGTGTGAACCCAAATCCAAGGAATTGGATCACCGTGGTCCGAGGGAGAATCTTAGATTTCAGCCCAGAAAGTGTGAGGTTGGCATTTAACTTGCCTCTAATACAAGGAGATCCTCATCCTTACACTAGGAGAGTCAACTTTGATTAGAGATTGGATCAAGTGCTCTCAGACATCTATGTGGAAGGAGCATAGTGGAAAAGGGATTCCCATGGCAAGCCCACTCAACTAAGAAGGATTGACCTAAAGCCCATAGCTAGAGGATGGTTGAAATTCATCCAACATTCTATCATCCCCACTAGCAACCGATCAGAAGTGACTGTTGACAGAGCTATCATGATCCATTGTATCATGATTGGAAATAAGGTGGAAGTACATGAGGTAATTCCTCAAGAATTGTACAAGATAGCTGAGAAGCCTTCCACCAATGCAAGGTTGGCATTCCCACACCTCATCTGTCATCTATGCAATTCAGCTGGAATTGTCATAGAAGGAGATATCTCAATTGGAGAGGACAAGCCCATCACTAAGGAGATGATGGAGCGAACAAGAGAGCATGCACAAGTGCCTGTGCAGCCGCCTCAACATGAGATCCCTGAGATGCCTCAAGGGATGTATTTTCCTCCTCAAAACTATTGGAATCAGTGGCAGACTTCTCTTGGAGAACTAAACATTAACATGGAGTAATTGAGGGTGGAGCATCAAGAGCATTCCACCACCCTCAATGAAATAAGAGAAGATCAAAGAGCCATAAGGAAAGACCAAAGGGCTATGAGGGAAGAACAACAAAGGCAAAGGAATGAGATAGAAGAGATCAAGCATCACATTGGATCCTCAAGGAGGAGTACTAGCCGCCACCATTAAAGGTGGATTCGTTCTCTTTTACTTCCTTTCCTTTTATTATTTTTCTGTTTTCTGTTATGTTTCGTTTGTTCTCTTGTTCTTGTTGCATGATCATTTGCATTTATGTCTTAAAGATGTAAAATATTCCATATATCTCTCACCTTGCTTAAAAGAAAATTTTATTTGAAAAGAATTGAGATATACAAGAATTTCAAGTTTAAAATATGAATAGTTTAATTATTTTGATGTGGTGGCATTACTTTTGTTTTCTGAATGTATGAATGAATAGTGCATATTTGAAGTTGGAATTTTAGAATATTGGCTCTTGAAAGAATAAGGAAAAAGGAAAATTATTATTGGTAATCTGAAAAATTATTAAAATTGATTTTTGAAGCAAGAAAAAGTAGCAAAAAAGAAAAAGAAAAAGCTTGCATGCAAAAAAAAAAAAAAGAAAAAAAAAAGAGAAAAAGCAAGCAGAAAAAGCCAATAGCTCTTTAAACCTTTAAACTAATAACCCCTTAAACCAAAAGGCAAAGGTAAAAGGATCCAAGGCTTTGAGCATCAGTGGATAGGAGGGCCTAAAGGAATAAAATCCTATCCTAAGTGGCTCAACCAAGCTGTCCCTAACCATGTGCTTGTGGCGTGAAGGTGTCAAGTGAAAAGCTTAAGACTGAGCGGTTAAAGTCATGATTCAGAGCAAAAAAAGTGTGCTTAAGAACTCTGGACACCTCTATCTAGGGATTCTAGCAAAGCTGAAACACAATCTGAAAAAGTTCACCCAGTTAAAGTGTCTGTGGCATTATTGTATCTGGTGGTAATACTAGAAAACAAGATGCTTAGGGTCACGGCCAAGACTCTGAAAGCTGTGTTCAAGAATAAAAAAGAACTGAACTAAGAGAGTCAATAATATCATCTGGATTCTAAGTTCCTAAAGATGTCAACTATTCTGAGTTTCAATGGATAGTGAGATGCCAAAACTATTCAGAAGTATAAACCTACTAAGTCCAGCTCATCTAATTGTAAGTGAGCTTCATTGGAAACTTAGAAATTTATTGTATCTTAATTTTCTTTTTATCCTACTGTGTTTTTAGTTGCTTGGGGACAAACAACTATTTAAGTTTGGTGTTGTGATGAGCGGATATTTTATACACTTTTTGGCATCATTTTCATATAGTTTTTAGTATGTTTTATTTACTTTTTATTAAGTTTTTATAGGTTTTAATGTTAAATTCACATTTTTGGATTCTACTATGAAGTTTTTATATTTTTGGACAATTTCAGGTATTTTTTAGATGAAATTGAGGTGCTGGAGCAAAAGTCTGATTCAGATTTCCATCAATGTATAATAGTCCATACTTTTTTTCAGATTAGAAGGCCCAAAACTGGCGTGCAATGCCAGCTTCCTGCCCCCTTCCAGGCGTCCAGTGTCCAAAGAGCAGAGCCCAGTGTCCAAACGCCCAGAGAGGAGCCCCTAGCCAGCGTTCAACACCCTAGGAACCTCCTAGCACATGGATTTCATCGAAGCTCAGCCCAAACACTCACCAAGTGGGCCCTAGAAGTGAATTTTAGCACTAGATAGACTGTTTTACCCTTACTAGTCATCTGTTTCGTATTTAAGACTTATTTCACATCTCTTTAAAGGGAGACGCCTATCACACACACCATATTCGAGTTTTACATTGTATTTTCCTTTCAGTATGGGTTTCTAAACCTCCTAGGTTGAGGGGAGGAGCCCTGCTGAGTCCTATGAATTAATAAAAGTATTACTGTTCTTCTTTGATCCGTGTTTGATTATATCTAAGATGTATATTCATTCTTTATCAATATGAATGCGTTGAACTGGCATAAGGTTATCACATTCTATATGGGTTCAGAGTGCGTCTTTCATCGGACAATGATGAACCACCAGCTTGACTATACATCTCTCAGACGGCTAATCCACGACTTCGTTGGGGACTTCTCGAGACATCAGTTCTGCTGATTTACGGGGAGATTAGGGTCTCTGTGATAGAGGCTAGAACCAAAGGTGCAGCATTCCTCCGATCCGGAAGATTCGACCTTGTCTGTGGCGCTTTGAGTAGGATCATTAAGGATAATGGACTATACGAGCTTCACTCTCAAGCAGACTTTCCGCACTAACCCTGGGGTTCAGATCCAAAGGAGTATTGGTGGCTGCTCAAACCAGCATCAATCACATATAGCCTACCATTGAAGAAATCATTCACAAGCAAAGGAAACAGTACTACCAGAGTTAAATCAGAAAGACAAAGCAACTCCAATCCTAACCTATATTCCTATTACTGATTGCCCTTAAAATAATCCAACTGACTCCACTCCAGTCTATAAATACAAATTATGAATAGTTTCTCGTTTTCATAAAAACATAACCTTCTGATTCACCTAACTAAAACCTGCAAGATAACCATAGCTTCCTTCAAACTACAATCCTCATGGGATCGGCCCTGACTCACTCGGGTATTACTTAGACGACTCAGTACACTTGCTGGTACAGCTCTACGAAAGTGTGGGGATTCGTGCTACCAATGACCCTTCCATTCATATATGTCATATGTGCTTCGCGGATATAGTACCCGAATTCACTCTTGTGATACGCGAAGGGATGCAAGTAGGATCCCACATCAACTACTCACATCAGAACGTAGGCGGGATACCACATCAACCTGCCCCCACGCTAACACCGCTACCTGTACAAGTGGGATCCCACATCAACCTGCCTTGACAAGTGCATAGCGAATTACAAAGGCAGCCCTAACATCACCATCAGGATCACACATAAACCGACTCAGCATGTTAGTGCTTCCGCAGGAATCCCACATCAACCTGCTTGCCAAGCGCATAGCGAATTACAAAGGCAGCCCTAACAGCACCATCGGGATCCCACATCAACCGACTCATCATGTTAGTATTTCCACAGGGATCCCGCATGAACCTACTTGGCCTTAACACTTAGTGACTTATCAACAATCTCAGTAATATCAATAATCAATCAGGCTCAAATCATATATCAAAATCATTCTGGGCCATTTACTTTCAATAACAAACGTATTAAACTCACATCTTGCCTAGAATCACTTTTCCTCAAAAATCAACTTCCTTTTGAAATGGAGCCACTTTATGTAACACTTTTCTAAAACTTCTAGAGAATTTCAAAACCATACCAGATTTAAAATCTCTTTTAACAAACTCAAAATCATTCATTCTAAATCAGAATTTGGTAATAAAACTCCACACCAAAGTCTCAATATTTTAGGAGAAAAACAACCCATCTCATTTCCTTAAATTCATTGAAAATCCTTAAAGTTATAACTTCTTGGTTTGAATCAATCAAATAAAATTTAAATCAAACCAAGTTATATAAATCAAAGTTCCAAACCAAATTCAAAATGGAATTATTCAATCAAAGTCCAATTTCTCTTAAACTCACTAAAACTTCTTCGAATGAAATTCTTAAGTCAAATCCAAACATAAGCCCTTTTCATATTTAAATCAACATTAAAATATAATACTTTTCTTAAATAATTTGAAATCATAAAATAAATCTTTTTAAATAAATCAAACTCAAAACAGTATAATTCTTTTCTTACTAAATCGGCTTCAAAACATATACTTTTCATAAATGAATTAATTTCGAAACATAACTATTTTCCTAATAAATCAAAAATCAAATAATACAATTCCTCGAATCTAATATTTTTCTAAATAACATTTCAATCAAAGCCTTAAATTTTATAACAAAATTTCGGCAGCATCTCCCCTAAAACTCAGACTTTGCCACCCTTTTTGGGTCCCAACTAAACCATCTCCAAATCAAACCAATCTAAAATCAAATAATTTTCAACAAATCAAACTCATTTCTAAGACTGTAATGAAATAATTTAGCAACCGTGCGTTTAACAAAACTAAACAATAATTCAATCAACAAACAATCATATTTATCCAATTCAAGCCAGACAATTCATAAGACTTGCAAAATCACCAAAAATGTATTGTTCACATCAATATCTATTTATAACAATTCCAAATTATAAAAATTAAGTTTTTAGAAAAATTCCTACCTCAACAAGTCGAACCCAAAATCCAAACGCGTCAAAGAAACCTTTTCTTCAGCCCAAAACCAACGATAGTCGAAACCATAGCTCTGCTTACCTCCACAACAACAGAACAGCTTTAATCGCGACATGCGGTCCTGATAACTCAATCCTAAAACATTAACGTTGCAAAAACCTTAAACACACATAACAGAATACTAATGGCGACGATTTTGAGACAGAAATACTTACTGTAACAATAAAACGAAGCAGTAGCGGTCTTTGAACTAATTTAGAAGCAGCTCTGACAGCCAACCTAAATGACAGCTGCGACCAGAACTCCGGTAACAGCGACTGTAACAACCATGCAGTGATGGTATAGTTCCCGAAATTCAAGAAAATAAAAAACAAACATAAAACCCTTACTGGCAGTGTTTTTTGGCGACGACCGTGTGATAAACTACTATTTTACGGTTTGTTTTGTATTGAATTGAGTGAATTTTATCCGTTATTCTCACACTTATTCATATAATTCGCATGTTTTACATTTTCCTTCCTAATTTTGTGCTATGATTGAAAACATGCTTCTTTGGCCTTAAATTCGCTAATTTTAATCTTCTCTTATTACCATTCGATGTCGTGATATGTTTGTTAAGTGTTTTCAGGGTTTATAGGACAGGAATGGCTTAGAGGATGAAAAATAAGCATGCAAAAGTGGAAGGAACACAAGAAATTAAGGATTTCAGAATCTGGTAGCAACACGCACGCATGGGCGATGCATACGAGTGACCGGTGCAGCAGGCATACGACGTGCATGCGGGCCAATGAAAAGTCCAGTGATGCGTACGTGTGGTTGACGCATGCGCGTGACAGAGCGTCACGTGCTGCATTAAACAGAAAGCGCTGGGGGCGATTTCTGAGCTGCTTTTGACTCAATTTCAGGCCCGAAAATACAGATTAGAGGCTGCAGAGTGGAGCAGGAAGGGGGGAGGAATCATTCCCTTAACATTCATTCACACTTTAGGTTTTAGATGTAGGTTTTCTAGAGAGAGAGGCTCTCTCCTCTCTCTAGGTTTTAGGGTTTTTAGTCTTGTTCCTTCTTAAATTCAGATTTCTACTTTACTTTAATTTAGTTTCTCTTCTACTTTTATTTGTTCAAGTAATTTGGTTTATCTATTTCTCTCGTTGATTTTTTTATGTTGCCAATTTAGTTTATGAATTCTTCTTGTTTTTTTTATTCCATATTAATGTAATTTATGTTTCCATGTTTATGATTGCTTTCTTTACTTTGTTGTTATTGTTTCCTTTTGCAATTGTTAGTCTTAGATTTTGCTATGTCTTGTTAGTTTTCAATGTTTTTATTTTATGCCTTCCAAGTGTTTGATAAAATGCTTGGTTGGATTTTAAATTAGATTTTTATGTTCTTGACTTGGATTGATTAATTAGAGACTCTTGAGTTATCAAAAGTCTTTTGTTGATTGGTGATTGAAGATTGCCAGTTAGCTACTTGAACTTCACCAAAGCTAGTCTCTCACTATGAGTTGACTAGGACTTGTGAACTCAAGTTAATTCTATGCACTTGACCTTCCTCCATTGGTTAGAGGTTAACTAAGTGAAGGCAATTCACATTTACCATCACAGTTAATGATGATAATGAGGATAGGAATTCCGATTCTCAACCCTTGCTAAGACTTTTCTTAGTTGTTAGTTATACTTTGCCTTAAATTACTAACATCTAATTGGATTTGCACATTTACATTTTGTTGCATATTAGGCGAAATTTTTATAAGTGCAAATTGAATTAAGTGAATTAAGTTGAAATTACTTGTTCATCCTGATTTTTATATTAAATTCATCACATGACCGGTACTATTCCTTGTTAATGCTTTGCATTTGTTTGAGTGACTCAACTTGATTCTTATCAAGCTTGTCACTTTTTGTAACAAGTATCTTTACCATGTGACCTTTTCTTTATGTTTCATGATGAATAAGGAGTTTTCTGTTCATTATTGGATTGGTTATTGGTTATTGTGCTTCTATATCAATTTGCACTTTCGCTCACACAATTTCAATATCCAATACCTCATATACTCAATTCACTTTTGTAATTACCTAGGTTTGTTTGTACCTTAAGTTTTTCTTACTCTTTACTTGCAACCTAGGACTACTTGATTGAGGAATATGCTATTTCTTTTGCTTGTGTGGTTACCATTTTTACGCGGCCAATGTGTGTGTTCTAGACTGTGCGCACATTTAGAATACACACATTGTCCCATACTCACATGACCACTTCCTCAATTCCTGTTTACTTGTATGTACAGCAACCGGAACCCCGTGTCCACCAACTAAAGGTGGAGCCTCATAGTCCTTCATCTCCCGGATCATGTGCATGCACGGAGGACCGTGCATTAATTAAGTGTGGTGGAGGATCGGCAACTTCGAAGGGGTAAAGAATTCTTTTCTTAGACAATTTGCAATACCTGTTAGTTCCTTTTCTTCAATTTTTGCAATTTTGTTCTTATTGCACTTTGTTTTGTTTGGTTTATTTGTATATATTTTCTTAATGCTTATAGTTTTATGATAGTAAATATGTGCATGTTGCATGATAGAGTGAAAAAGTTTGGTAAAACAACAAGAAATTTCCATGAAAGCTCTCTTAAGGCATACCATTGATTGAATTGAAAAATTATTTTCAACTTGCTTGGAGTATTCCTTTCATAGAACCTAGAAAAAAGAGCTAGAACAACATACCTTGTGAGATTTGAGCTCTAATAGATGGTTGCACAATTCCAACCATAAAGTTTGTTCTTGTGTGATTATACTCCTTTTTTATTGTGATCTTGGATTTGCATGAATCTTTATGTCCTGTATTTGGTGTTTGGAATCATTTAGTATGATTGGGGCCATTTTTGATATTGAACTCACTAACCTATATATCCAACCCTTGCATTCACCATTGTAAAACCTTTTTGAGCCTTTAAATCTCCTTTTGTTCTAATTCTAAGCACATTATTCTCCCTAAAGCAAAAAACCATTGATGTCCTTGAATTGTTCTTTGATTAGCTTGGGTGGAGTAGTGTGTGTACTCTAAGTGTGGGGAAAATTATTGGGAAACATGGGTGATGAGCTTATTTGGGATATTCATTGTGAAAATTTGGAAAATGGTCAATACTCATGCATTCATTGTTCAAGACATATGCATCTTCTCTTGTTGACAAAACAAGGAATTGTTAATATAAAGAAAAAAAAAACAAAATTTATAAAAAAAATCAAATTAAATTTTGTGTATAATAGTATATGAAATAAGAAGATGAATAAAGGATGCATATGTTCATGTTTTGGAAAGAAAATACATGAGTGAAGGTGAGAAGGAGATAAATGGGTAGTTAGGTTGTTTTGTTATGTGTATATAGGATGGTATAGGATTAGGTGGACACTTGAGCTAATCAAAGATCTAATTCACTAAGTCCACTTAACCATATTGATCTTACCTTAACCCTAGCCCCATTACAACCCTCCAAAGACCTCATGATATTTGTTTTCATGTATCAAATATTAGTTGATTGTTAGATGACTTGCAAATCTTTGAAAAATATGATTGAAAAAGAATTGAGTGATTAAACCCTAAACACTGAGCGCATAGAGTGTAAACACATCCAGTGAGGGGTTCGATCGCTCAATTCTATGTTCTTGCTCCTTATATTGTACCTTCTTGCAAGTTGTATGTTGGATAGTTTTGAAAATCTCAATTCAATTCTTTAGACATTGATCATAGTGCATTGACGTTTTGCTTTGGCCCTAAAGCCTTCTTGGGATGGATTGAAGTTTCATGGTTTATTTTTACCAACTTTCAGTAGAATAGACATTAGTAAGTAATATCTAGGTTAGTTGTATGCATTTAGGTAGTACATAGAATAAATTGTTTTCCCTTTTTCATTCATCTCCTTTGAATGTGATTAGCATGAGGACATGTTAGTGTATAAGTGTTGGAGAATTGATGAATCCATGTTTTACGATAATTTTTTGTTAGAATTGAGTGAATTTCATCATATAAACCTACACTTATTCCATTAAATAGCATGCTTTTGAGCTTTCCTCCTAAATTGTGCTTAATTATGAAAACATGCTCTTTTGTGCCAAATTTGACTTATTTTATTTCATTTGCCTTCCATTCAATATCTTGATATGTTTGTGAGTGATTTCAGAGGTATAAGGTAGGAATGGCTTGGTGAGAATGGAAGAAGAGCATGCAAGGAGGAGAAAGCATGAAGAAACAAAGGAGAAGAGCAAATTGACGTGTGCATGCGCACAGCTTCTTGTGCGTATGCACAGGCAACAAATCAGAGCCAAGTGTGTGAGTGCACAGAATTTGGCATATCGCACAAGCATCGCAAAATGTGCATGCCCAAAACTCCTTGTGTGTATACACAGCCTGAGATTTTGCCCAAGTGTGCGTGCACACACACCTGTGCGTACGCACAGGTACCAGCGCATGCCTTCATTAAAATATGCACGTGGCTCGCAATTTTGAAGGTTTTCTGGCCCATTTCTGAAGACCTTGAGGCGGGTTTTGGATGCTATATGAAGGGGGGCAACATTACATATGAAAGAGGAAGCTTATGGAGCTCAGTTTAGATTAGGAAAACACAAAGTAGGAGTAGGAGTAGTGTAGATTAGGAAATTCTCTCTTAGGGTTTAATTAGGGTTTCATTGTAGCATTTTATAGTCAATTTTGGTCTTGGATTTTTCTTTTTCATTGTAAGTATTTCTTTAATTTATCTTTTATTACACTACTTGTTCTACACTCTCTTACATTTTCATTTCCTTTATCAATATATACATAGTTTGGCAATTTTTAGTTTGAGTTCATGAATTTGTTGTTTGATGCTTATTATATGTTTGTTTGAGTTGCTTTTATTGATTTTGATCATTTGTGGTTTATAGTTTTCATCATTTTCCCAATTTTGTCATGTTTCATGATTATGCCCTCTATGTGTTTGATGAAATGCCAATTTTGATTATGGGGTAATTTCCTACCCTTGGCTTGGGGAAAATGAGTATATGAATTACTAGAGCCATAATGTCCAACATTTAGTGATAATTCTTGGGTTGTTAGTTGTTATTGTTTTCATTAACGCTAGCTTCTTACTAAGGTAATTAGTAAGTTAGCTAGCATTTGTGGATTAATAACAATTATGCTCACTTGACCTATCCTTCGATGTTAAGGGTTGACTTAGTGAGATTAATCCATCATAATTATCATAGTTGTGGTTATGGCAAAGAAGAAATTCCATAACTCATCCCAAGTCAAGGTTCCATTTATGTTTTGAGCCACTTTTCCATCAATTTTGAGTTTTACTTGTCCATATTACATACATAGTTATTTTATTCCTTTATTAGTTTATTAATTGCAATTTTGTCTTGTTCTTTTATTTCTTTAATTGTTTGCTTCTATTATTGAAAACACCCTTTACTTTCCACAACCAAAATTGTGTGCGCTCTTAGGCATTAGTTCCTAGGGAGAACAACCTAAGGTTTCATTACTCTCAGTTATTTCAATTAGAAATTGTAATCTTTGATTGGGAGGATTATTTGTTGGTTTGGACTATGCTATCAACGAAGAAATTGTTTTGCTAAAATTTCCGAACCATCGTGATTCTCCCCATCAAGTTTTTGGCGCCGTTTCCGGGGAACTAGCGCCATGAGTGTTATAGTTTTGGTTGTTGTTAATTTGTGAATAGTGTGAATAGATACTTTTTTTTGGTCATTAGGATTTTGTTTCTTTTGTTAATTGATATCCTTGGTTTTTATTTTCTATTTCCTCTATGAGTTATCACCCTCTTGGTTTGGAGTTTTGTTGTGATCATTTTGTAGGGTGTGATAACTTCAATTTTGAATTGCATCATGGGATTAGAGCATCAGTTTTGGAAGGAGCAACCTCCTCTATACTACAATGAGCAAAACCTTCCCCAATATGCATACCCAATCCAAGGATATGGTGGATTTCACTTTGATTATGCACCTCCACCACCATATACCTATGACCCATACTCCCAACATAATCCTCAATCACCACATTTTCAAACACCATAGCACTACTACCATCCACCTTCTCATATACCACCTCAAAACACTTACCAACATAAGTCACCTCTTACACATACAACCTTTTTCCCACCCAATGAACCTTTCCTCTTATCTAATTGTGAAGTTCTCGAACCCTTGGTCCAAGAGCCACAAGACCTTCAAGCATTTCTCCAAGATCAAGAAGGATTCCGAAGGACACAAGGGCACTTCATGGCTACCATAGGCGAAGCGGTAAACCGCTTGATCCTCCTACAATCATGTAATCAAGGCAACTCTCTTAGAGAGTGTGGAGAAGTAACTAAAGATTGTAATGAAGAGGAGAGCGTGGAGCCACAAGGGGGAAAGGAAGAGCTAAAGCATGAATTGAAACAAGAAGGATTAAGGGAAGTATGTAAATCGGAGAAAAAAAAGGGAGAATTAAGGGAGATTGATCAAGATGAGGATTCCATTATTGATGATTTTTTGTCCTTGAAGAACGAAACTCTCGGCGATCTAGAATTTTCACAAATAAGTTCCCGTTGTAAGTATAGCTTCTAGACCGACAAGAATTCCTTTCTTACAAAAGTTTTGGTTATCACAAGTAACAAACCCCTAAATAAATTGATAACCGAAGTATTTAAACCTCGGGTCGTCTTCTCAAGGAATTGCAGGGAGGTGTTCTTATTATTGGTTATGAGTTTTGTAAATTGGGGGTTTTGAAAGTAAGGAACAAGTAATTTAAATGACAAGTAAAATAAATAAATAACTATAAAATAAACTCTTGGCAAGGTATGAAAATTCAGAAGTCCTATCCTAGTTATTCTTATGAGAATTGAAGTTAATCCCACTTAGTTAACCTTTACGAAAGTAAGGGAAAGTCAAGTGGACTAATTAGTTAGATTCCCAAGTCCTAGCCAACTCCTAAGGAAAGACTAGAGTTAGTGGAATTCAATTCAATTAGCAGACATAACAATCAATCACGATAAGTTTGATAACTCAAGAGCCTCCAATTAATCAATTAAAGCCAAGAATATAAAAAGCTAAATAAGAATCATAAACTGAAATACCTCAAATTATATTCAATAGAATATTCAAATCTAACATGGAAAAATTCATAAATTAAATTGGAAAAATAAATAAAAGGAACACTGAACCTGAGAAGAAGTTGAAATAATAAGTTGAAATAATAAGAAATCCTAATTCCTTTAAGAGGAATCCTAATCCTAAATCCTAAGAGAGAGGAGAGAACCTCTCTCTCTCTAAAAACTATATCTAAAACTAAAAATTGTGAATTATGAGCTGATGATTATAAATGAATGGATTCTCCCACTTTATAGCCTCTAATCTGTGTTTTCTGGGCTGCAAATTGCGTCGAAAACGGCCCAGAAATCGCTAGAGAAGAAATCTGCCACGCTGATTTTTGTCACTGCGACGCGTCCGTGTGGAGCACACGTTCGCATCACTTTGAGTCAGGGAAACTATGGCATATTATATATCAAATCGAAGCCCCAGACATTAGCTTTCCAACGCAACTGAAACCGCGTCGTTTGGACCTTTGCAGCTCAAGTTATGACCGTTTTAGTGCGAAGAGGTCAGGCTGGACAGCTTAGTAATTTCTTCAACTTCTTGTATTCCTTCCACTTTTGCATGCTTTCTTTCCATCCTCTGAGCCATTCTTGCCCTGTAATCTCTAAAATCACTTAACAAACGTATCAAGGCATTAAATGGTAATAAGAGAGGATTAATATTAGCAAGTTTAAAGGCTAAAGAAGCATGTTTTCAATCATAGCATAAAATCAAGAAGGAAAACGTAAAACATGCGATTAGTATGAATAAGTGGGTAAAGAGTTGATAAAAACCACTCAATTGAGCACAAGATAAACCATAAAATAGTGGTTTATCAACCTTCCCACACTTAAACATTAGCATGTTCTCATGCTAAGCTCAAGAGAAGCTATAAAAGTGAATAGGAATGATAGAATGTATGAAATGCAACCTATCTATACGAATGCAACTACATGCTAAGATGTTTCTATCTACTTGGTTAAAAGTAAATAAGCTCTTCAAGACAAACATAAATCAGATTTCACTAATTCAAATCATACAATAAAAGACAAGTAAACTTGTAAGAAATTTTGTCCAATGTGCATTGATTCTTTTTATTTTGCATTGGGGTAATATTATTTTTCTTTCTTTCTTTCTTTCTTTTTGTATCCCCTTATTTAATTACTTAATTTTTTGAATATTTTTTCAATGCATATGGTAATTTAATTATTTTGGTTTCACATGAGCATGCTTCCCAAATTTTCAAATAACTTATTCAATTTAATTCCCCTTTTTTTTTCTATCATCTCATATTCCCATAAAATTCCCCACACTTAAATTATACACAATATCTATCTTAAGCTAACCAAGGATTCAACTTGGGATTTTTATTTTATTTTTCTGCTTAAGGCTAGTAATGTGGTTATAAAATAGAAGGGGGTTAAAAAGTTTAAAGTGGCTAACAAGGGTGATGTAAAAGGTAGGCTTATTTAGGATAAGTGAGCTAATAACAAATAATGGCCTCAATCATATGCAAGCATGTAAATACACTAAATAATGGACATATAGAATGGAACAAAGCAAAGATTGCAATTATAGAGAAGGAAACACACAAGAATAAAAATTTATGGTTAAATAATGTAACCATACAAATAAGCTCAAAATCTCACGGGTTGTGTGTTCTTTGGCTCAAAAACCATGTTTCAAATACAACTTCAAACAAATTTAACACATAGAAAATTTTAAATTTTTTTTTAATTTAAATTAGTGAAAATTTTTCAAAAATAGGGTCTTAAAAAGAAACTTATTATTTTTCAACTAAGTAGTACTTAAATGCAAACAATCAACTACGCATGCAATCTATTATGCAATGCAACAATGAACTAATAAAGAAAATAAAATAATGGTGTTGGAAAGAAGAAAATAGCTAACCCATGGAGATCGGTATCGACCTCCCCACACTTAAAGATTGCACCGTCCTCGGTGCATGCTAAGATGTACAAGTGGACGGGTTGTTTCAACTGATACTTTCCAAAGATTGTACATGTGGACTTGTTTGTCTTCCCATTAAGAAGCTTTTCCTCTCCCTTCATGGTGACCATCCTGAAAGAAGAGAGAAAAGAAGAAAAGTAACCCAAAAATATGGGTGTTAATGCCAGATAATAAGGGTCCCAATTACATGGTAGCTACAATATGCAAGTGAGAAAATAGTAGAAGCATACGGCATATCAATAGTGTAAGAATTGCAATAATAGGGAAGAGGGTGTGGGTAATGCAAAATAGTGTAAGTGCATATCAATGCAAAAGGAATATCAGTATTATAAAAAATTAGCATTGACTTATGAATAATAATACCCAATTAGAATAAAACAAGTCATGAAGCACTAGAATAATTCAAGAAAAGATACAACAGTTGAATAAGAAAATTTAACACCAATGGAAAAATAAAAACATGCACAAAATTAAAATGCAATGAATGAAAGTATGCAAATAAATTAAATAAAATATAATGAAGGTGAAAAAGAATGAGAAGTGAAAGAAATAAAGAAAGAAAGAAAGAAGAAAAAAGAAAAGATAGAAGAGATTAGGATTAGAAAAGAAAAGACAAGATAATTGGCGCTGATCTGGATAAGTTGTGCGGCGCAGGGGACGTGAACGCGTGAGTGACGCGGTCGCGTGGTACGCGATAAGGTCAAGTGACGCGGACGCGTGGGTCACGCGATCGCGTGACCTGATTTGTGCGATTGGCGCGAGTGCAGCCTCGCGTTCGCGCAACTCTCTGTTCGAAACTCTTTTTGCCAAATTTTTGGGTGATGCAGTCGTGTGGTTGATGCGATCGCGTGGCTGGCCACTTTTGGAAAATGACGCGGCCGCATGGGGAACGCGTTCGCGTGGTAGGGCTTGTGCTTCTAGCATGGTTCCAGCCCCATTCCAACCCAACGTACTGCCATACACCCTTTTACGTCGATTTTACAGAGCCACGCATTCGCGTGGGTGACGCAGACGTGTGGAGAAGCTATTTTTCACATGACGTAGACGCGTCGTTGACGCGGTCGTGTGGGCGTATTTGTGCCTAAGGCACGCCTCCAGCCACGCTCTCGCGTGACTCTCTGTTCACTTTTCTTTTCTTCCTAATGCACTTGTGACGCGGACGCGTCAGCGACGCTGCCGCGTCGCGTGCGTGTTTTTTTTTTTATGCATGAAAAATGCAGAATGCAGTATGATATGGATGTTATGAGTAATTCCAGGTTCAATGAAATAAAATAAAACTCAAAAACAATCAAAACGAAATAAAATTAAAATTGAAAAGAGGAACGATCATACTATGGTGGGTTGTCTCCCACCTAGCACTTTTAGTTAAAGTCCTTAAGTTGGACATTTGGTGAGCTCCCTATTATGGTGGCTTGTGCTTGTATTCATCCAAAAATCTCCACCAATGTTTGGAATTTGAATGGCCTCCGGGATCCCAAACTAGGCACAGAAAGCCTTCAAGCAAGTTAAAGTACGTGACAAGGCCCCAAGAGTGTTGATTTCTAGACTGAATTCCGGGGTCCCAAACCTTGCTTTTGCACCCGTCTTCTTTTTTATCATTAGTGTTCCAACCGGGTGGCAGGCAATCTAAATTCTCACTAAAGCGGCCAAACAACTTCCTAGACCCATTCAGTTGAGTTTTACACCAACCTTTGCATTTAAACTTTGAGCTTTCCACCATATTGAATCTTGCATGACGACTCCTACCACTGACCATCTTCCTCTTACGCTTAATGCCACAAAGAGCTTTAAGCTGACCATCTGTTTCAAGTAAAGCATATTCAAGCGAGCTAATTAAGCTTAGAGATGAAAGATTTACCCACTTGAATGAAGGAATAGTTGGTGATGGCTTTGGGGAAGAGGTTTCCAACGGCATTTGCAAGGTGATTTCCAGCTCCATTCCCTTGAGTTCTTCCTTGACAACTTCCACCTCATTGTAAGCTTCTTCAATTTCAACCTCTTCCTCTTGTTAGCTTTCTTCCAATTCAGTCTCCTCTTCATTGCTTACCAAGGGCATGGGAGGTTGTGCTTCTTCTTCTTTAATCTCCATCTCTTGATCAACCTCTTCAAAGTCTTCAACCATGATATGCCTTGGAGGTTGTACACCCTCCTCAACATCAATTTCAAACGTCTTTGAAGGAGGCTCTATAACTTTACTTTCTCATGGAGGTTCTGCATCTCCTAAATCTTCAACCACTTCTTCTTCTGCAACTATTATGGCTTCCTCCACTTGTTCCAATGCAAAGCCATGTTCCTTATTGTCCACCGAAGTTTCTAGTGTCTCCTTCATGCTACGCTCTTCTTTTGATTCTCCACATGCAGCCATGGGAGTACTCTGAGTACTCAGATGTCGAGAAGCTATTATATTTACTACCTCCGTTAAGGCAGTAGTGAGTTCCAGTATACTCCTTTGCATCTTCGCTTCCCCTTGAAGAAGAACACGAAGTCTGTCATCCATTGGAGGTTGGGGTGGATATGAGGGTTCATTGGTTGGGAGAGAGGGTTCATAATAGTCAGGTGGTTCTTCTTGATAAAGATATGGAGAGGGTGAATATTGAGGTGGTGGTTCTGGGTGTGGTTCATATGGTGGTTGGTGTGGTGGATACAGGTTAGGGTTATATGGGGGTGTTTGGTTGTAGGAGGCTTGTGAGTATGGTGGTCCAGAGTTGTGTTGAGGAGGTGGTTCATAAGCATATGGCAGGGCTTGTCGGTAACTACAAGGGGGTCCACCATAGTCATCATCTTGGTACGCATCACAGAATGGTTGTTGGTTATAGTGCATTGGAGGGGGTTGTTGCCAAAAGGTTTGATCAAATCCTTGTGGCTCCTCCCATCTTTGATTGTTCCAACCTTGATGCCTGTTCTCATTGTAATTTCCTCTTCCTGCAACATAATTATAACCAGACTCATAGCCGAAGGGGTGAGAGTTCATAGTAACAAATAAAAAATAAAAACAAAAATAAAAATAATTTTAAATTAAAAAAGTTATTGAAATTTAAATTTTGAATTTAAAAATTAAATTTTGAAATTTTGAATTTTGAATTTTGAATTTTGAATTTTAAATTTTAAAATTTGAATTTTGAAGTTGAAATTTAAAATTTAAAATTTGAATTTTGAATTTTAAATTTTGAAATTTGAATTTTGTAAAAGTCAACAATATAAGATAAAAATTTGAAAAAGATTTAAATTTTGAAAAGTTTGATTTTTAAAATTTTAAATTTAAATTTTGAAATTTGAACTTTGGAATTTAAATATTGAAATTTGAAATTTGATGTTGAAATAAGATAAGATAAGATTTTGAAAAAGATATGATTTTTGAAAAAAGATTTGAATTTTGAAATTTAAAACTAAGATAATATAAGATAAAAATTTTAAAATCAAAATATGAAAAAAAAAAATTTTTTTTTTTGTAATTTTCGAAAAAAATCAATTAAAATAAAGAGAAAAGATATTTTTGAATTAAATGAGGAAAGAGAAAAATAATAAAATGACACTAAACTTAAAATTTTTTAGATCAAAACGAAGAAAACAACTAAGAACAACTTGAAGATCAAGATGAACACTAAGAACAAATTTTTGAAAAAATTTTTAATAACTAAATAAAAAACCAATAACCTCTTAATTTATGAAAAAGCAAAAATAAACAAAAAAATAAAAACAAATAAACAAGCAAAAAGCAAATATTTACAATAACCAATAATAAGGTACACGTTTGCAATTTCCCTGCAACGGCGCCATTTTGAAGAGAGAACTTTTGCGTGGTCTAGAAATTTGCAGATAAATTCTCGTTGCAGGTATAGCTTCTAAACCAACAAAAGTTCTTTCTTACAAACATTTTGGTTGTCACAAGTAACAAACCCCTAAATAAATTGATAATCGAAGTATTTAAACCTCGGGTCGTCTTCTCAAGGAATTGCAGGGAGGTGTTCTTATTATTGGTTATGAGTTTTGTAAATTGGGGGTTTTGAAAGTAAGGAACAAGTAATTTAAATGACAAGTAAAATAAATAAATAACTATAAAATAAACTCTTGGCAAGGTATGAAAATTCGGAAGTCCTATCCTAGTTATTCTTATGAGAATTGAAGTTAATCCCACTTAGTTAACCTTTACGAAAGCAAGGAAAAGTCAAGTGGACTAATTAGTTAGATTCCCAAGTCCTAGCCAACTCCTAAGGAAAGACTAGAGTTAGTAGAATTCAATTCGATTAGCAGACATAACAATCAATCACGATAAGTTTGATAACTCAAGAGCCTCCAGTTAATCAATTAAAGCCAAGAATATAAAAAGCTAAATAAGAATCATAAACTGAAATATCTCAAATTATATTAAATAGAATATTCAAATCTAACATGGAAAAATTCATAAATTAAATTGGAAAAATAAATAAAAGGAACATTGAACCTGAGAAGAAGTTGAAATAATAAGTTGAAATAATAAGAAATCCTAATTCCTTTAAGAGGAATCCTAATCCTAAATCCTAAGAGAGAGGAGAGAACCTCTCTCTCTAAAAACTACATCTAAAACTAAAAATTGTGAATTATGAGCTGATGATTATGAATGAATGGATTCCCCCACTTTATAGCCTCTAATCTGTGTTTTCTAAGCTGCAAACTAGGTCGAAAACAGCCCAGAAATCGCTGGAGAAGAAATCTGCCACGCTGATTTTCGTCAATGCGACGTGTCCGTGTGGAGCATACGTTCGCGTCACCTAGCATCAAGGCAACTATAGAATATTATATATCAAATCGAAGCCCGAGACGTTAGCTTTCCAACACAACTGAAATCGGGTCGTTTGGACCTTTGCAGCTCAAGTTATGACCGTTTTAGTGCGAAGAGGTCAGGCTGGACAGCTTAGCAATTTCTTCAACTTCTTGTATTCCTTCCACTTTTGCATGCTTTCTTTCCATCCTCTGAGCCATTCTTGCCATGTAATCTCTAAAATCACTTAACACACGTATCAAGGCATCAAATGGTAATATTAGCAAGTTTAAACCCTAAACCCTAAACCCGAGGATTAATATTAGCAAGTTTAAAGGCTAAAGAAGCATGTTTTCAATCATAGCATAAAATCAGGAAGGAAAACGTAAAACATGCGATTAGTATGAATAAATGGGTAAAGAGTTGATAAAAACCACTCAATTGAGCACAAGATAAACCATAAAATAGTGGTTTATCAGTCCTCCTTGGTCAATCCCCTTAATGATCCTAATGAGTCTCTTCCCATTGAGTTTGAGAGAGACATGGAAGTAGACTTCACACAACATCCTTGTTACGACGTAAGTGAGGGGGAAGAAAAAGTTGGTAAGGAAGCAATTGCATTCCAAGAACGTATTGAGTGGGTGGCAATTCCATGTATGAGCTTCATTGGCCCCCATCAATATGCCATCTTGGGGACGGACTACCAACTCAAGGTCTTTCTTGGGTTGGTGTTGGTGGAGAAAGGAGTGTTGGTAGCCAAAGGACTCCAAGGATCATCAAGAAGGCTAATTCAAGAATTGGAGTTCAATTGGGATGTCAAGCACAATTGGGTGATTTCTTGAGAGTGTTAAGGTACTACGAGGGTAAATTGAAAGCTTGTCTATCCGGCTTGGAGCATAGGGATCAACAAGAGGGAGAACGGAAAACTAGAACATGGGATCCCGGAGGACATATAAAGTGCAAGCTTGGATGGAGATTTAAGGAGGAGTGGAAACACAAGCCACCCTAACAAGAGTCTCCTCAACAAGTCCAACTTAAGGCTATAAACCAAAGTGCTAGGTGGGAGACACCCCACCATGGTATCATCTTTCTTACCCCTTTCTCTTTGTCTATAGTCTTGTTTCATTGCATTTTTCTTCTTTTAGCTAGCTTAGGATTAGTTTAATTTTGAGCTTAGATATGTTAATTCGTGTATGGATCATGATTTTGTGAATTTTTGTATGTTTGGGGTTGAAATGTTGATTGAGCTAAGGGCTAGCACCTTAAAAATTGAAGAAATTTTTTTTGAAAAAACAGGGCATCCGTGTGTGTGCGCACACACCTGTGCGCGCGCATAAAATCTTCATGTTTCATGTCCTGTGTGTGCGCACACTTTTGGTTATGCATCCTGTTCACAGCACCAGCATAGCTTGTGCATGGGCGTTCCCCTGTTTTCTGCAACCTGTGCGTGCGCACCTGCTTGTACGTATGCACACATGCTCTTTTTCGCACTCTCTATGCGATCGCACAGGTTTGTGCATCCGCACGCCAACTTGCACCCCACTGTTGGGAGCGTTGGCATAGCCTGTGCACATGAACCCCTTTCCTTTTCGCTCTTGTGCGTGCACACACACACATAGTCCCTCCAAAAAAAAGTGTTTTGTGCGTACGCACACCTTGGTGCGTACGCACACGTCTTGCTTCCCACTCTGTTTAGAGCACTCGCACACCTTGTGCAAGCGCACACCTCCCTGTTTCACCCTATGTGCGTATGCACACATACTTGTGCGTACGCACAAGTGTTGTTTTGGGCAATATTTTTATTTGCACTTTTCCTTAAGCCCTAACACACTTCCACATCCCTCCACCCTTCTCTTCTCTCCCTTTTATCTTGTTTTCTACTTGTTTTACTTCGTTTTCATTGCATCTCATCTTTGTTTTAGTAACTATATTAGATTTGGTTTAGTGTTTGTAATTGAATAAATTGCAAGTGTCTATTTGATGTTGATTGGGTTGCTTCTAGACTGAATTCTATCAATGCACTTATACTTTGCCTTAAATTACTAACACCTAATTGGATTTGCACATTTACATTTTGTTGCATATTAGGTGAAATTTTTATAAGTGCACATTGAATTAAGTGAATTGAGTTGAAATTACTTGTTCATGATTTTTATATTAAATTCATCACATGACAGGTACTTGTTCCTTGTTAATGCTTTGCATTTGTTTGAGTGACTCAACTTGATTCTTATCAAGCTTATTACTTTTTGTAACAAGTATGTTTACCATGTGACCTTTTCTTTATGTTTCATGATGAATACGAAGTTTTTCGTTGATTATTGGATTGGTTATTGGTTATTGTGCTTCTATATCAATTTGCGCTTTCACTCGCACAATTTCAATATCCAATACCTCATATACTCAATTCACTTTTGTGATTACCTAGGTTTGTTTGTACCTTAAGTTTTGCTTACTCTTTACTTACAACCTAGAACTACTTGATTGAGGAACATGCTATTTCTTTTGCTTGTGTGGTTACCATTTTTACGCGACCAATGTGTGTGTTCTAGACCGTGCGCACATTTAGAATACACACATTGTCCCATACTCACATGACCTCTTCCTCAATTCCTGTTTACTTGTGTGTACAGTAACCGGAACCCCCGTGTCCACCAACTGAAGGTGGAGCCTCATAGTCCTTCATCCCCCGGATCATGTCCATGCACAGAGCACCATGCATTAATTAAGTGTAGGGGAGGATCGGCAACTTCAAGGGGGTAAAGAATTCTTTTCTTAGACACTTTGCAATACCTGTTAGTTCCTTTTCTTCAATTTTTGCAATTTTGTTCTTATTGCACTTTGTTTAGTTTGGTTTGTTTGTATATATTTCTTTAATGCTTATAGTTTTATGATAGTACATATGTGCATGTTGCATGATAGAGTGAATAATAAGTTTGGTAAAATAACAAGAAATTTCCAGGAAACCTCTCTTAGGGCATACCATTGATTGAATTGAAAAATTGTTTTTCAACTTGCTTGGAGTATACCTTTCATAGAACATAGAAAAAAGAGCTAGAACAACATACCTTGTGAGATTTGAGCTCTAATAGATGGTTGGACAATTCAAACCATAAAGTTTATTCTTGTGTGATTATACTCCTTTTTTATTGTGATCTTGGATTTGCATGAATCTTTATGTCCTGTATTTCGTGTTTGGATGGATTTAGTATGATTAAGGCCATTTTTTATATTGAACTCACTAACCTATATAGCCAACCCTTGCATTCACCGTTGTAAAACCTTTTTGAGCCTTTAAATCCCCTTTTGTTCTAATTCTAAGCACATTATTCTCCCTAAAGAGAAAAACTATTGATGTCCTTGAATTGTTCTTTGATTAGCTTGGGTGGAGTAGTGTATGTACTCTAAGTATGGGAGAAAATTGTTGGAAAATATGGGTGATGAGCTTATTTGGAATATTCATTGTGAAAATTTGGAAAATGGTCAATACTCATGCATTCATTGTTCAAGACATATGCATCTTCTCTTGTTGACGAAACAAAGAATTGTTAATATAAAGAAAAAAAAAAACAAAAAAAAAAACAAAATTTATAAAAAAATCAAATTAAATTTTGTGCATAATAGTATATGAAATAAGAAGATGAATAAAGGATGTATATGTTCATGTTTTGGAAAGAAAATGCATGAGTGAAGGTGAGAAGGGGATAAATGCGTAGTTAGGTTGTTTTGTTATGTGTATATACGATGGTATAGGATTAGGTGGACACTTGAGCTAATCAAAGATCTAATTTACTAAGTCCACTTGACCATATTGATCGTACCTTAATCCTATCCCCGTTACAACCCTCCAAAGACCTCATGATATTTGCTTTCATGCATCAAATATTAGTTGATTGTTAGATGACTTGCAAATCTTTGAAAAGCGTGATTAAGGAAGAATTGAGTGATTAAACCCTAAATACTGAGCGCATAGATTGTAAACACATCCGGTGAGGGGTTTGATCGCTCAATTCTATGTTCTTGCTCCTTATATTGTACCTTCTTGCAAGTTGTTTGTTGATTAGTTTTGAAAATCTCAATTCAATTCTTTGGACATTGATCATAGTGCATTGACTTTTTGCCTTGGCTCTAAAGCCTTCTTGGGATGGATTGAAGTTTCATGGTTTGTTTTTACGAACTTTCAGTAGAATAGACATTAGTAAGTAAGATCTAGGTTAGTTGCATGCATTTAGGTAGTACATAGAATAAATTGTTTTCCCTTTTTCATTCATCTCCTTTGAATGTGATTAGCATGAGGACATGCTAGTGTTTAAGTGTAGGGGAATTGATGAATCCCTATTTTACGATAATTTTTTGTTAGAATTGAGTGGATTTCATCATATAAACCTATACTTATTCCATTAAATAGCATGCTTTTGAGCTTTCCTCCTAAATTGTGCTTAATTATGAAAACATGCTCTTTCGTGCCTAATTTGACTTATTTTATTCTATTTGCCTTCCATTCAATATCTTGATGTGTTTGTGAGTGATTTCAGAGGTATAAGATAGGAATGGCTTGGGGAAAATGGAAGAAGAGCATGCTAGGAAGAGGAAGCATGAAGAAACAAAGGAGAAGAGCAAATTGACGTGCGTGTGTGCACAGCCTCTTGTGCGTAAGCACAAGCAGGAAATAAGAGCCAAGTGTGCGAGTGCACAGAATTTGGCGTATCGCACAAGCATCACAAAGTGTGCATGCGCACAACCCCTTGTGTGTACGCACTGCCTGAGATTTCGCCCAAGTGTGCGTGTGCACACACCTGTGCGTACGCACAGGTACCAGCGCGTGCCTTCATTAAAAAACACACGTGACTCGCAATTTTGAAGGTTTCCTGGCCCATTTTTGAAGGCCTTGAGGCTAGTTTTGGATCCTATATGAAGTGGGCAATATTACATATGAAAGAGGAAGCTTAAGGAGCTCACTTTAGATTAGGAAAACACATAGTAGGAGTAGGAGTAGTGTAGATTAGAAAATTTTCTCTTAGGGCTTATTTAGGGTTTCGATGTAGTATTTTATACTCAATTTTGGTCTTGGACTATGCTTTTCCATTGTAAGTATTTCTTTAATTTCTCTTTTATTATACTACTTGTTCTGCACTCTCTTACATTTTCATTTCCTTTATCAATATATACATAGTTTGGGAATTTTGACTTTGAGTTCATGAATTTGATGTTTGATGCTTATTATATATTTGTTTGAGTTGCTTTTGTTGATTTTGATCATTTGTGGTTCATAGTTTTCATCATTTTCCCAATTTTGCCATGTTTTATGATTATGCCCTCTATGTGTTTGATGAAATGCCAATTTTGATTATGGGATAATTTCCACCCCTTGGCTTGGAGAAAATAAGTATATGGATTACTAGAGCCATAATGTCCAATATTTAGTGATAATTCTTGGGTTGTTAGTTGTTATTGTTTACACTAATGCTAGCTTCTTACTAAGGTAATTAGTAAGTTAGCTAGGATTTGTGGATTAATAACAATTATGCTCACTTGACCTATCCTTCGATGTTAAGGATTGATTTAGTGAGATTAATCCATCGTAATTATCATAGTTGTGGTTATGGCAAGGAAGGAATTCAATAACTCATCCCAAGTCAAGGTTCCATTTATGTTTTGAGCCACTTTTCCATCAATTTTGAGTTTTACTTGTCAATATTACATACATAGTTCTTTTATTCCTTTATTACTTTATTAACTGCAATTTTGTCTTGTTCTTTTATTTCTTTAATTGTTTGCTTCTATTATTGAAAACACCCTTTGCTTTCCACAACCGAAATTATGTGCGCTCTTAGGCATTAATTCCTAGGAAAAACGACCTGCGGTTTCATTACTCTCGGTTATTTGAATTAGAAATTGTAAACTTTGATTGGGAGGATTATGTGTTAGTTTGGACTATGCTATCAATGAAAAAATTGTTTTGCTAAAATTTTCGAACCATCGTGATACTCCCCATCAGTGCCTTGTTACTGATTATTGTAAATATTGTGAATATGTTTTCATTTAGTTTCTTTGTTAGTTTTTGCTAGTTTTAGGAGTTTATTTTCATTAGTTTTTGTTAGTATTTGTTTTTATTTTCTCTCTCTATCATGAATTCTCACCCTTTTGGCTATGAGTTTGGTTCAAATTATGTTATAGGAAATGGAAGCTACAATGAGAACATGTATCAAGGTTAGGATAATCAAAGATGGGAGAAGCCTCAAGCTTATGGACAACCCTCTTGGCAACAACCTCCACTAACATACTATGAGCAAGAGCCATTCCAAGATACATATCAATTCAATGGATATGGTGGACCTCCTTGTGACTACCAACAACCACCACCATATGCCTATGAACTCCCTCCTCAATATAGCCCTCAACCATACTCATAAGTCTCATCCTACCAAATACTTCCATTTGACCCTAATTCTTATCCCCCATACCAACCACCTTATGAGCCAAATGAACAATACATAGAGCTACCCCAATTCCAACCCAATTACTCCCAAGAACCACCACCTCAATATACACCACCTCCAATGTATGCGAATTTTCAACCACAAGATGAATTTTCCTTTCCACCACAACCCTCCATAGGAGAATGTTCATATCCATCAATCTAAGAGCAATATGATCCTAATTATGTTAGCCAAGTGGAACAAGATCTACGGGAGCATTTTAAGGAAGCAATGGATCGACTTCAAGCAACCATCCATCAAATAGAGCGAGAAGAAAGCCGAAAAGCACACGAAGCTCTCATGGCTAACAAATCCCAACTTGAGAACAAAGGACTGGAGTATGTTGTACAATAAGTGGAAAAGATGGAGAGTGTTGAACCGCCACATCCTTATCATGATAAACCACCCTTCTATTATGAACCCCTTCTCCCAACTGATGAACCCTCATATCCACTTTAGTCTCCAATGGATGACACCCTTGGTGTTCTTCTTCAAGGGCAAAGAGAGATGCAGTGGACGACAGTAGAGTTCATAGCTACCTTGACCGAGGTAGTAGATAATTTAGCTTTACTACGCTTCAACACTCAAAGTACCCCCATGGCTACATGTGGAGAATATAATGAGGAACGTAGCATGAAGGAGAGACTAGGAACTCCGGTGGAAAGTGAGGAATGTGACTTTATATTGGAACAATTGGGGGAAGCCGTAATTGATGAAGAGGAAGAAGTGGTCGAAGACTTAGGAGATGCTCAACCTCTATAGGAATCTAGAGTTGTAGAGTATTCTTCCAAGAAGCTTGAAATTGATGTTGAGGAGGGTAGTGCACAACCTCCAAGGCATATTCCTTATGAATAATTGGACGGGATAGATCAAGAAACAAGTTCCTTTGATGGTGATGATCCTGAATCAAGCCATCCCAGTAATGAATTTGCATCCACAAGTGAACCCCTTAAGTTTGAAGAACCCTCTCCCGATGAAATTGAAAGCAACATTGAGGTAGATTTCTCTCAACCTCATATTTATGATTTGAGTGACGGAGAGGAGTTGGATGAATTCGGTGAGGAAGAGCTTGAAGGTAAAGAACCTTTTCAAAAGGTGGAAGTCCTTCGGCAAGGTTGGACGGGAGTTGAATATGCTTTGTTAAGATTGTTGGAGACTTCTCTACCTAGGTTGTCGTCTATTCTTTCATTTGAGTGGGTAAAACTTATCTCTATTAGCTTTATTGTCCCACTTGAGTATGGTATTCTTGAAACGGATGGTCAACTTAGGAGACTTTGTGGAATGAAGCGTAAGAGAAGAATGTTTAGTGGCTGGAGTTGCAAATCAAAACTCATCAAGGTTGTGATTTCAAGAGCTAGATGCAAGTGTCGGACTGGTGATCAATTGGTTAGATATAAGAGAAGAGTTTGGTACTTCAAGAGAATTCGGATTGCTTGCCACCTGGTTGGAACAATGATGATCCACTTAAGGACGGGTGTAGAAACAAGATTTGGGATCCCGGCATACAAGAGGATCAACTTTGGGAGCTCAAAGCTTGTGAGAAACTTCATTAAGGCTTGGTGAATTAACTTGGAAATGTTGGAGCTTATTGGAAGTACAAGCGTTGGTCGAAGTTTTAAGATGAGTTCAAGCACAAGCCACCATGACAAGAAGCTCACCAAATGTCCAACTTAAGGACAATAACTAAAAGTGCTAGGTGGGAGACACCCCACCATGGTAAATTCTTCCTATTTTCTCTTTTATTTATATTGGTAACAAGTTGAATTTTCAATTTTAGTTGGGTTTATTTGGTTTAAGTTGTGGTTTTACTTGTTTAATAATGTTTGGCATTACTGTGATAGCTTGTTAGTTGCTTTAAAAGAAAAAAAAGGAAGCCCACGTGTGTGCGTGGCCTACGCGCACGCATCATATTGAATTTCGCTCTCTGGTACAAAAACCCGAGAGTTGTGCTGAAACCATGCGGGTGGGGTGCCAGACGCACAACCCAAACCACGCGTGCGCGTCGCTGATGCGTACTCATCATTTGCAATTTTGGCTTCCCATGCGTGAGCGTGGACGACGCGCATGCGTCGTATGTTAATGATGCCACCTCCAGTATAAAAACCCGAGAGTTCTGTGGGAACTATGCGAGTGTTGTGCGAGGAGCAAAATTCATCTCCACACGTACGCGTGACTGACGCGTACGCGTCACCCTCAAATTTCTGCTTCTCATGCGTACGCGTGACCGACGCGTACGCGTTGCCTCCCCATTATGCAACTCACGCGTGCGTGTGGACAACGCTTACGAGTCGCTTCTCTTCCCTATTTCTTTCTCCTTACTTCTCTCCTTTCTCTTTCTTTCTTCCTCCTTTCTTACTTTCTTCTTCTTCATTTTTTAACTTCTCATCCTTATTCTCTTTTATTTTCTTTTGTTTATTGTATTTGCATACTTCCATTCATTACATTTTCACCTTACTTTTGTAGCTTATTTTTATTCTCCTTCTTACGTTTCCTATTTTACCATTGGTGTTAAATTTTCTACTCAAATTTTGAAAATTTTTTGAATCATATTGGTGCTTCGTGACTTGTTTGGCATTAATAAAAATTTTTGCCCCACACACAAGATTAGTGCTTTCATCCCTTCTGACTCATTATTCTTTGTTTTTGCGCTTCATTATCATTGAGTTAGGATGGGACCAAATGCTCCCATGCTTATCACTAATCTTGTCTGTGTCAAGTCTTGTTTTCACTTGATGTTTCCAAGAATTCTTGCCATTTACTTATGCTTTGACTTTACTCTTGCATCAAGTGTTAGTTGATATGCCATTCACCTTTATTGCTTTCTCACTTGCATGTTGTAGCTACCATGTAGTTGAGAACCCTATTATTATTTGGCATTATCCCACCCATATTTTATTTGTTTGCATATCTTTGTTTGTGGGTTATTCTTCTTCCTTTCTTTCTTCTTTCAGGATGGCCACTGTTCCGAGGGTTACCTAAAACTGAAGGTCGATCTCGGATGAGATCTACTGTGGTGGCCAGAACTGTTGTGTCCGACTTGTCGACTTTGGAAGTGCTGCTAATCCTGGATCACCGGAGGGTGGTGGTACCTGCAAGAGACTCCGATGCTTAAGTTAGCATGGGCTTTAAGCAGGTACTTTTTGTAGAATCAGAGTATGAGTTATACCTGGGTGCTCCAGTGTATTTATAGTGGTGTGGGCTGACCTTTCTAGATAAGATAAGTTAGTTATCTTATCTTATGTTTAAGTGAAGTTATCTTATCTTTAAGGGAAACCACCTTTATCTTTCTGGGCTTTAGCTGCCTTTAGATTGGGTTGTGTCCCTTCATCTAGGCCTGCTTGGGCTTCTTATGACGATTTGGCCAAACTCTTTTGAGAAGAGGTTGGGGATCCTAACCTGAAGAGGTCGGTCGCTTTGTCTTCAAACAGCCCAGGTCGGATAGCTCGACCTAGGGTATGAACAGTGCCCCTGCTTAAGCTCGGTCTTTCCTTTGAGGTCGTGTTTTTACGCTTCGACCCCTTTTGGGGAAGCCGTGCTCGAGCATTTTTCCTTTTGTCGATCTCCAATATAACTCCCCTTGGAGCTCTTTGAATATGAACCGTTTCTTTCTCCCTTTAGTTGTGGCATGCATTTCGCTTTTTTTTCGAAAGGTGCGAGGGTTTAAAAGCTCGTTAATATCCCTTCGCCGTTTCCTTTTTCCCTCTCTGGTACTTCATTTTTGAAATTTTCGAAGGTGTCATTTTACAGTTTCTTTCTCTAATTCCTCTTTGTCTTCTTTGCTCATCGTTTGTAAGACGTTTTGTTCCTTCTGATATCTTCTTATTTACACGCCCCTAAGCTTTCCATCTCCTTTGCTTGAGAGAATTTTGTTGGCGCATATTTGGTCGCTTGCTTCTTCCTGATCCTTCCTTCGTGCTTGCTTCTTCTTCATCTACAAGTTGGTATTTTCTTTTCCTTTTATGTTTTCGAAAGTCACCTTATTGTATGTCTCCATCGTACTGTTGCATGTGATTTTTACTAATTTTGTCTCTGAGAATCTTGACCCCTTCGAAAAAGGTTGTGTCTTTCCTTTCGACATTCTGTTTTCACAATTTTCTGAAAAAGCTTGCATCTTTATTGTGATCCTTGCACTCTTTTGTTATGATGTGTTCCTCGTAGTTTTCGCTTCCTTAGGGCTTTATTGTCGTTGTTCCTGTTTCTTTCATCCTTGCATGTCCTCGTCTTTGGGTTTATTACTTTTGTTTGAATTGTTAGTAAAGAAAGATTGTAGTTTTGATGAATTTTGTTGATGATGATGGGTTTCTTGCTACTTTGTGTAGAGTGATGTTACTAGAGAAGGATTGTGTTTTTTGTTGAGAGATGTTAGGGTATAGACTGTCGATTTCCTTCTTTCCGGGTTCTTGCCTTGTTACTACCTCCAAAGGGTGCCCCTGGACTTTAGTGTGAATCCTGGGGTTTTCCTTTTACTGCCGTGTCTGACTCTTGATGTTCATATGTTATTGTCAGAGTTGTCTCCTGATTGCCCGAGTTGCTTGGTAGTGACCCCTCTTTTTTCTTTTTCTCACTGTAGGGATAGTTGGCCTATGTCTTCACGAAAGAATATCGTCGAGATGTCTTCGAGAGTACTTGATGGTATGGCTGACTGGGTAGATTCAATAGTTCTAATGTGTATCACGGTGGTCGATCCGGAGTACTGTGAGAAGCTTAGAAAATTTCGTAGAATTTGTAGTAATAGGGATGATGAAAAGAACTATGAGCTGGTGTCCCCTGATCCTGAAGAAAGGGTTTGCTTTCCTTCTTTAATAGGGATGATGACTATTTTTTTAGTTAACTGAGTCTCACTATTCCTTTTTCTGCTTTTGAGACCGACCTGTTGTGGTCCTGCAATATAGCCTCGTCTCAGCTCCATCCAAACTCGTGGGGTTTCATAAAAAATTTCCAACTATTGTGTTAAGAATTGGGTGTTCAACCTACCTAAACTCTTTTTCTGCATCTTTTTGTGTTGACCAAACTTGGGGTAGCTAAAAAGAAAGCCTCTTGGATTTCTTTTCGAGCTACGCAAGGAAAGAAAGTGTTCGCAATGTATGACGAGTCCTTTCGCGACTTCAAAAACTATTACTTCAAGGTCCGAGCTGTTGAGGGAGCTCGGCCTTTTTTCATAGATGAAAATAATGAACCTACTTTTCCTTTATCATGGCAAGAAAATGTGGTAGTAGTCAAGTATCCCTAGGAGAGTCTGAGTGAGATCGAGCAGGCTTTTGTGAGTGTGTTAGAGGAGAATTGGGGAGATCCTCCTCATCTTGATACGAAAAAATTTTTAGGAGATCCTTCCCACCTTTGTGCTGAACTGGGTAGTGGCCGACTTCTTTTCTATAGTTTTACTTTGTAGTTGAATTTTACCCTTTTCTGTTGGTGACTTGTTTTCTTGGTTCCTTATTTGCAGAGATGGTGAAATTTACGGACTCCATAAAACACTTTCGTAGGCTAGGAAAGCAACAGCTGCTCAAAACATCTCGGCCAAGACTGCAGAGGGAGAGTCTTCTCAGGTGCCTCCCAAGAAACCAACATCGGGTGCTTCTGGGCCGAAGAAGGTTATTCGAACTCCTCAGGTCCGGACTATCCCCTCTGACCCAGCTTGACCCTCTTCTGGTGCTGCCTCCTCCCCCATTGCTGCTGGTCCTCCTCCAAAAAGGCAGAAAACTGTTGGTCCTTATAACTTGGATGCCCAGAATTTCGATGCTGTGGGGTTTGTGGATGAACAAATTGCTCCCTATGGCCAGCTTCCCATGGATGATGTTTTTATCCTTCGCCGCTTGGATTTTATTACCAGTAATAGTATTCGGATGGCCCACATGGGTGTAGCCCTATTCTGTACTGTCCAGAGTTCCACAGTCCACACGACTAAGGCTTTTCTGGAGGATGCTAAATCAGATTTTGATAGAATCAAGGGGGTGAAGGATGAGCTTGATGCTAGGGTAATTAAGCTGGAGTTTGACCTGGAGAAAGAAAAGTCCCGAGCTACCAGGGCTGAGGCAGCTGCAAATTTGGCGGAGGAGATGGCGAAAAAATACAAGGAGTGTTACACTCTCACTTATGCCGAGATGTTGGAGTTTAAGGATAGGTTTGATTCTGCCCATGCGGATTACGCCGATCTCTAGGGTCACCTGGTAGATACTGTGACGGGGGCTTATGAAAATTTAAAAGCCCAAGTCCGAGTTCTTGCCCCTGAGCTCGACCTGACTCTCTTCAGCTTAGATAATGTGGTAGAGGATGGCAAGATAGTGCCTGCCCCGGATGATGAAGATAACAAACCTCCTTCTGCGCCGCCAGCCAAAGGTTCTTCAACTCCTTCTGCTGAGGTCGACCATCCCGAATCTGATCCTGATGTTCAAATTCTTAACCAGGAGGATGGGACTGTGGATGCCACCCACATGAATATCATTCCTTCTCCTTCTGCCACGGAGGCTACTACTGGGGAGACTTTGGACCCCTTATGATCTCTTATCTATTTGCATAGCCCGGCTTGTGGGTTTTTAAACTCTAGTTTTTTGTAACCTTTGATGTGGTAGACTTTTTGACTTTCAATTGCTTCTATGCAACTTTATTTTGAAAACAAAACACTTTTGAACTCTTGAGGTTGCCACTTAAGTGGCCTTTTGAGTCTTTAAATGTTTTTTTTATGGATATGTTTTTCTGATATGTTGTTTGTGCTTTTGCATCCTTTGTGGATTTTTACTGTAGTGCGGATAATCTACTGTCCGACCTCTTTTTGATTAGCTCTTGTTTTGTTCACTTGGCTCGTCGAGGTGATCTTGGGGCTAATTTATCCGGAAACTTTTTAGTATTCTTGTAGAACCTTTTTAGTTAGCTTGAACAATTTTGAAAGCCTTGTCGTGGAGTCGTGGCTTTTTGAGCAAAGATGTGTCCCTTTTAGCGCATGCTTTTCGTTGGTCTGACTTCTCTTGTCGGTCCGAGCTGTAGCTTTCATTGGTCCGACTTCTCTTGTCGGTCTGAGCTGTAGCTTTCGTTGGTCCGACTTCTCTTGTCAATCCAAGCTGTAGCTTTCATTGGTCCGACTCCTCTTGTCGGTCCAAGCTGTAGCTTTTGTTGGTCTGACTTCTCTTGTCGGTCCAAGCTAAGTTATTTTTAGTAATCTATTTTTTGTCAGTCCTCGTCAGGCAGCTTTTTATGCATTATTTTTTATAACTTCTTTTGTAACAGCCCAGACCACCCGCTAGCACGATATTGTCCGCTTTGGCACACAAGGCCTCACGGTTTTATCTTTGATGATAGGGATGATAGTCGAAGCCCCCCACACTCACTCGTCAAAACACGCCATGCTAGGCAGAGGTATCCACACCCTTATAAGGCATGCTTCATTCCCTTCTCCAACCGATGTGGGACCTTACAATCCACCCCCCTAAGGGAGCCCAGCGACCTCGCTGCCACATCGATCCGGGCTCCGGGTCTGATACCATTTGTAACAGCCCAAACCACCCGCTAGCACGATATTGTCCGCTTTGGCACACAAGGCCTCACAGTTTTGCCTTTGACGATATCGATGATAGCCGAAGCCCTTCACACTCACTCGTCAAAATGCATCATGCTAGAGAGAGGTATCGATACCCTTATAAGGCATGCTTCGATCCCCTCCCCAATCGATGTGGGACCTTACAATCCACCCCCTAAGGGAGCCCAACGCCCTCGCTGGCACATCGATTTGGGCTCCGGCTCTGATACCATTTATAATAGCCCAGACCACCCGCTAGCACGATATTGTCCGCTTTGGCACACAAGGCCTCACAGTTTTGCCTTTGACGATAGGCATGACAGCCGAACCCCCTCCCCCCACACTCACTCGTCAAAACGCGTCATGCTAGGGAGAGGCATCCACGCCCTTATAAGGTATGCTTCGTTCCCCTCCCCAACCAATATGGGAACTTACATCTTGCATTAATCTATTTTTATCGCTTTCACCTTGCCGACTTCTTCATAATCGAACGATGAATTTGGTTTTCACCTTGTCGATCTTGTTGTAATCGGGCGATGAATTTGGTTTTCACTTAGCCGACCTTGTTGTAATCAGACGATGAATTTTTGCACTCAGATTAATGCGTCTTGGTAGGAAACTTTATTGGGGAATCTGAAAAAACTTTATTCAAGTAGAAAATAGGCATATAGACAAGAATATATACATATGAGTGCTTACCCTTCTAAATCGGGCAATTTTGTATATCTTGGCTTGGAGCCTCATTCAAAAACCTTTTCAGAAAAAAGAGTGCACCTTGACCTAAGATCTTTATTACTTTCTAACTATAGTACCTTCTTAGGTTACAGGCATTCCATGACCTTGGTAGATCTCGTCCCTCGAGGTCAGACACGTTGTAGTAGCATTTTCCCAGTACCTCTACAACTCGGTAAGGTCCTTTCCAGTTAGCTGCTAGCTTTCCTTCTCCTAATCGACCTGCTCCGATGTCATTTCGGATTAAGATGAGATCGTTGTTAGCGAAGCTTTGCTGAATTACCCTCTGATTATACCTTGAAGTCATTCGACGCTTTAATGCTTCCTCTCTAATCCGAGCTCTTTCTCGGACTTCTGGAAGTAGGTCGAGTTCTTCCCTTTGATTTTGGGAGTTGGCCTCTTCATTGTAGAGGATCATTCTGGGGGATCCTTCCTCTATCTCCACTGGGATCATTGCCTCCATTCTGTAAGCAAGTCGGAAGGGTGATTCTCCTGTGGTGGAATGTGGAGTTGTTCGATATGCCCATAGGACTTGTGGGAGCTCTTCGGCCCAAGCTCCCTTTGCGTCCTGTAGTCTCTGTTTTAGCCCAGCTAGTATGACTTTGTTGGCAGCTTTTGCCTGTCCGTTAGCTTGTGGATGTTCTACGGATGTAAATTGGTGCTTTATTTTCAGGTCAGCTACCAAGTTCCTGAAACCTGTATCAGTGAATTGAGTGCCATTATCTGTGGTGATGGAATAAGGGACCCTAAACCTTGTAATAGTGTTCCTGTATAGAAATTTTTGACTTCTTTGAGCGGTGGCATTAGCTAGGGGCTCTGCCTCAATCCATTTTGTGAAGTAGTCTACCCCTACAATGAGGAACTTGACTTGTCCCGACCCTTGAGGAAATGGTCCGAGGAGGTCGAACCCCACTTTGCAAACGTCCAAGGTGACGTTACATTGATGAGTTCTTCTGGTGGAGTGATGTGGAAGTTAGCATGCTTTTGACATGGTGGGCATGTCTTGATGAATTATGTTGCCTCTTTTTGTAAGGTCGGCCAGAAGAATCCAGCTCGGAGTACCTTTTTAGAGAGAGCTCATGCCCCGAGATGGTTGCCATACATACCACTGTGTATTTCTTCTAGAACTTCCTTTGTGTTGGAGGTCGGCACACATTTCAAGAGGGGTGCTGAAATCCCTTTCCTATATAAGATGTTGCCAACTATGGTGTAGTGCTATGCTTCTCGTACAAGTCTCTTTACCTCCCTTTTGTCTGTGAAGAGTGTCTCTGTTTTGAGGTAATTGATTATGAGGGTCATCCACCCTTGATCCTGACCAGATATGGTTAGGACCTTTTCTTCCTCTGTGATTGATGGGCTTTGCAATGTTTCCTGGATGAGGCTTCTGTTACTGCCTCCTGGTTTGGTGCTGGCTAGTTTTGAGAGTGCATTCATCCGAGCATTCTGTTCTCGAGGTATATGTTGGACCTCATATTCCCCGATCTGTCTGAGCTATTTTTTTGTTTTGTTGAGATATTTTTTCATGGTAGGGTCCTTAGCTTGGTAGCTCCCTTCTATTTGTGAGGTAACTAGTTGTGAATCATTAAAGATGGTAAGTTTTTGAACTCCTACCTCCTTAGCCAGCCTCAAACCAGCTAGTAATACCTCATATTCAGCTTGATTATTTGAAGCAGGGAATTTGAACTTTAGTGAGAGTTCGATTTGGATTTCCTGATCACTTTCTATTATCACACCTGCGTCACTCCCGGTTTTGTTTGAAGAGCCGTCCACGTAGAGATTCCATTTTGTGGGAGTTCTCGGGGTATCAGTGTACTCGGCAATGATGTCGGCCAGATACTGTGATTTGATGGCTATCCGAGCTTCATATTGAAGATCGAATTCGGACAACTCAATCGCCCACTGCAGGATTCTTCCAGCTAAGTCTGTCTTCTATAGGATGCCCTTTATGGGCTGGTCGGTCTGAACTTTGATAGTGTGAGCTTGAAAGTATGGGCAGAGTCGTTGAGACATGAGTATGAGGGCATAGGAGAACTTTTCTATCTTTTGATAGTTCAATTCGGCTCCTTGTAAAGCTTTGCTAATGAAGTTGATGGGTTGTCGCCCCCTTTCGTCCTCTCTGACTAGTGCTGAGGCTATTGCCTGATTTCCTACTGCGAGGTATAATACGAGTGCTTCTTCCTCCCGTGGTTGGGTAAGAATGGGTGGTTGCCCCAAGAATTTTCTGAAATCTTGGAAGGCTTGCTCGCACTCTGCGGTCCATTCAAACCTCTTTCCTTTCCTTAATATGGCGTAAAAGGGGAGGGATCTTATGGCTTACCCTGCTAGAAACCTGGATAGGGCTGCCAGTCTTCCGTTGAGTTGTTGTACTTCTTTGATGCAGGTTGGACTTTTCATGTCGAGTATAGCCCGACATTTATCTGGGTTCGCCTCAATTCCTCTTTGCGTGAGCATGAAGCCCAAGAATTTACCAGCTGCTACCGCGAAGGTGCATTTTGCGGGATTAAGTCGCATATCATACTTTCTGATGGTGTCGAACACTTTGGCGAGGTCGGGCAACAAGGATTTCTCACTTTGTGTTTTTATCAGCATATTGATGAGCGGATAATTTATACGCTTTTTGGCATTGTTTTTAGTATGTTTTTAGTAGAATCTAGTTACTTTTACGGATGTTTTTATTAGTTTTTATGTTAAATTCACATTTCTGGACTTTACTATGAGTTTGTGTGTTTTTCTGTAATTTCAGGTATTTTCTGGCTGAAATTGAGGGACTTGAGCAAAAATCAGATTCAGAGGTTGAAGAAGGACTGCTGATGCTGTTGGATTCTGACCTCCCTGCACTCAAAATAGATTTTCGGGAGCTGCAGAACTCAAAATGGCACGCTTCCAATTGTGTTGGAAAGTAGACATCCAGGGCTTTCCAGCAATATATAATAGTCCATACGTTGGCCGAGTTTAGACGACGTAAAAGGGCGTTGAACGCCAGTTTTACGCTGCTGTCTAGAGTTAAACGCCAGAAACACATCACAAACCAGAGTTGAACGCCATAAATACGTTACAACCTGGCGTTCAACTCCAAAAAGAGCCTCTGCATGTGTAACATTCAAGCTCAGCCCAAGCACACACCAAGTGGGTCCCGGAAGTGGATTTATGCATCAATTACTTACTTCTGTAAACCCTAGTAGCTAGTTTATTATAAATAGGACTTTTTACTATTGTATTTGACATCTTTGGATTATATTTTGATCTATTGATCACGTTTGGGGCTGGCCATTCGGCCAGGCCTATCCTTCATCACTTATGTATTTTTAACGGTAGAGTTTCTACACTCCATAGATTAAGGTGTGGAGCTCTGCTGTTCCTCAAAGATTAATGCAAAGTACTACTGTTTTTCTATTCAATTCAACTTATTCCGCTTCTAAGATATTCATTCGCACTTCAACCTGAATGTGATGAACGTGACAATCATCATCATTCCCCATGAACGCATGCCTGACAACCACTTCCGTTCCACCTTAGATTGAATGAGTATATCTTGGATCTCTTAATCAGAATCTTCGTGGTATAAGCTAGATTGATGGCGGCATTCATGAGAGTCCGGAAAGTCTAAACCTTGTCTGTGGTATTCCGAGTAGGACTCTGGGATTGAATGACTGTGACGTACTTCAAACTCGCGAGTGCTGGGCGTAGTGACAGACGCAAAAGGAGGGTGAATCCTATTCCAGTATGATCGAGAACCTCAGATGATTAGCCGTGCTGTGACAGAGCATTTGGACCATTTTCACAAGAGGATGGAACGCAACCATTGACAACGGTGATGCCTCCAGACGATTAGCCATGCAGTGACAGCGCATCGGACCATTTTCCAGAGAGGATCAAAAATAGCCATTGACAATGTTGATGTCCTTACATAAAGCCAGCCATGGAAAGGAGTAGGATTGATTGGATGAAGACAGCAGGAAAGCGGAGGTTCAGAGGAACGAAAGCATCTCTATGCGCTTATCTAAAATTCTCACTAATGATTTACATAAGTATTTCTATCCCTATTTTATTATTTATTTTCGAAAACTCCATAACTATTTTATATCCGCCTGATTGAGATCTACAAGGTGACCATAGCTTGCTTCATACCAACAATCTCCGTGAGATCGACCCTTACTCACGTAAGGTTTATTACTTGGACGACCCAATGTACTTGCTGGTTAGTTGTATCGAAGTTGTGAATGAAAAATAATTTATTAAGACGGGCGTACAGAGTTTTTGGCGCCGTTGCCTGAGATCACAATTTTGTGCACCACATATCGTCTATGTAAACCTCCATTAGTTTCCAGATGTGGTCTGCGAAGACTTTGTCCATCAATCTTTGGTAGGTAGCTCCTGCGTTTTTGAGCCCGAATGGCATGACAATATAGCAGTAATTTGCTTTTGGGGTTAGGAACTATATCAGAGGTCGGCGTTATCCTTTAGGAACTATATCAGAGACTCATTTACGTGTCCCTTTAAAGTTGCCCCTATGTTTGTTGTCTTATCCGGGCATCGCCGATTTGGACTTCTTTAGTCCCGCCTTCAGGTTGTGGACGAAGTTCCTCGCGAGCTCGTATTCCCCCGAGTTTGATAGTGTTGACTTCCCCTCCTTTTGGGTTGCCTTTAAGGTTCAGACTTTCATTGTAACAGCATCACGCAATTTTTTGGTCTCCTTTTATCGTGGTGATCCCTTCTGGAGTTGGGAACTTCATGCATAGGTGTGGAGTCGAGACCACTGCAGCGAGCTGGTTCAGTGTTGTCTGACCTATTAGGGCGTTGTAAGCTGAGCTCACGTCGACTACGATGTAGTCTATGTTGAGTGTCCTTGACTGTGTTCCCTTTCCAAAGGTTGTGTGTAGTGAGATATATCCAAGTGGTTGGATTGGAGTGTCTCCCAGTCCGAACAAGTTATTCAGATATGCTCTGAGCTCTTTATTTGCAAACCGAGTTTGTCGAAGACGGATTTAAACAAGATATCCGCGGAGCTTCCTTGGTCTACCAGTGTTCTGTGGAGATTAGTGGTGGCCAATATGATAGTGATGACCATGGGATCATCATGTCCCGGGATGACGCCTGTTGTATCTTCTTGGGTAAAAGTAATAGTGGGAAGGTCGGATGACCTCTCTCCTTCCCCGACATGATATACCTCTTTAAGGTGTCTTTTGCGAGATGATATAGGGATCCCTCCTCTTGCGAATCCTCCATTTATCATATGAACATGTCTCTCGGGAGTGTGGGGTGGTCGTTCAACCCGTCCGACCTCTTCGTCTCTTCTTCTTTTTCTTGGTTCATCCGTTTTGCTGGCTAAGTACCAATCTAGTCATCCTTCTCTTACCAATTTCTCTATGACATTCTTTAGGTGGAAGCACTCGTTAGTAGGATGTCCGTAAATTTGGTGGTACTCACAGTACTCTGTCCGACTTTCTCCTCCTTTTTTTCCTTTGATTGGACGAGGTGCTAAGATCTTCTCAATGTTGCATATTTCTCGGTAAACATCCACAAGAGACACCTGAAGAGGGGGTGTAATTGTTGTATTTTCTAGGCTTCTCACCGGGTTGATCTTCTTTTTTCTTAGACTCTTTATCCTTGTCCCGAGAGAGGTAGGAGAATCCAGCTTTTGAGATCTCTCCTAACGGAGAATTCTCTTCCATGTTAATATACTTTTCTGCCCATTTTTGTACTTCGTTCAGAGATGTTGGATGCTTTTTTGATATGGAGTGACTAAAAGGTCCTTCTCTCAGGCCATTGATGAGTCCCATAATGGCTGCTTCTGTGGGCAGACTTTGTATGTCCAGACACGCTTTGTTGAATCTTTCCATGTAGTTACGACGAGTTTCCCGATCTCTTTGCTTGATTCCTAGTAGGCTCGGGGCATGTTTGGCTTTGTCCTTCTGGATGGAGAATCTGGCAAGGAATTTTTTGGCTAGGTCGTCAAAACTTGTGATGGATCTGGGAGGCAAACTATCAAACCACTTGATTGCTGTCTTTGTTAAGGTAGTCGGGAAGGCCTTGCATCGAATGGCGTCCGAGGCATCAGTGAGGTACATTCTGCTTCTAAAACTACTGAGATGATGACTTGGATCTGAGGTACTGTCGTAGGGGGTCATGTCGGGAGCTTTAAAATCATTTGGAACTTTAGCTTTCATGATCTCTTTGGTGAAGGGATCTTGGTCCTTGTGGGGGCTGTCATCGTGACTGGTCTGAATGGTTTTAGCTTTGAGATCAGCCTCGAGCTTTAGGAGCTTGTCTTCTAACTCTCGGCGTCGCCTAGTTTCTCTCCGGAAGTCACTCTCGGCTTCTCGTTGATATTTAGCCTCCTGTTCGAGCTGTTTAAGGCGATTCTCCTGTTTCGTGTTTGGAGACTGCTTGTCTCCCTTAGTTTGAGGCACATCTTTTGATGTGGCATCCGTATTTTTAAGCGGAGTTCTTTCTTCTAAACCTGAGTTTTGATCGTTGTCAAGGTTGTCCGCCATGATGATGGGGTGACTTTCCAGGTTCCCCTGCAACGGCGCCAATGTTCCGAGGGTTACCTGAAACTAAAGGTCGATCTCAGATGAGATCTGCTGTGGTGACCGGAACTGTTGTGTTCGACTTGTCGACTTTGGAGGTGCTGCTGATCCTGGATCACCAGAGGTTGGTGGTACCTGCAAGAGACTCCGATGCTTAAGTTAGCATGGGCTTTAAGCAGGTATTTTTTGAAGAATCAGAGTATGAGTTATACCTGGGTGCTCCAGTGTCTTTATAGTGGTGTGGGCTGACCTTTCTAGATAAGATAAGTTAGTTATTGATGAGCGGATAATTTATACGCTTTCTGGCATTGTTTTTAGTATGTTTTTAGTAGGATCTAGTTACTTTTAGGGATGTTTTTATTAGTTTTTATTTTAAATTTACATTTCTGGACTTTACTATGAGTTTGTGTGTTTTTCTGTGATTTCAGGTATTTTCTGGCTGAAATTGAGGGACTTGAGCAAAAATCAGATTCAGAGGTAGAAGAAGGCCTGCTAATGCTGTTGGATTCTAACCTCCCTGCACTCAAAGTGGATTTTCTGGAGCTACAGAACTCAAAAAGGCGTGCTTCCAATTGTGTTGGAAATTAGACATCCAGGTCTTTCCAGAAATATATAATAGTCCATACTTTGGCCGAGTTTAGATGACGCAAAAGGGTGTTGAACGCCAGTTCTACGCTGCAGTCTGGAGTTAAACGCCAGAAACATGTTACAAACTGGCGTTCAACTCCAAGAATGACCTCTCCACGTGTAAACTTTAAGCTCAGCCCAAGCACACATCAAGTGGGTCCCGGAAGTGGATTTATGCATCAATTACTTACTTCTGTAAACCCTAGTAGCTAGTTTAGTATAAATAGGACTTTTTACTATTGTATTAGACATCTTATGATTTTTAGTTCATCTTTAGATCATATTGATCACGTTGGGGGCTGGCCTCTCGGCCATGCCTGAACCTTCATCACTTATGTATTTTCAACGGTAGAGTTTCTACACTCCATAGATTAAGGTGTGGAGCTCTGCTGTTCCTCACGAATTAATGCAAAGTACTACTGTTTCTCTATTCAATTCAACTTATTCTGCTTCTAAGATATTCATTCACACTTCAATATGAATGTGATGAACGTGACAATCATCATCATTCCCCTACAAACGCGTGCCTGACAACCACTTCCGTTCCACCTTAGATTGAATGAATATCTCTTGGATCTCTTAATCAGAATCTTCGTGGTATAAGCTAGATTGATGGCGGCATTCATGAGAGTCCGGAAAGTCTAAACCTTGTCTGTGGTATTCCAAGTAGGATTCAGGGATTGAATGACTGTGACGAACTTCAAACTCGCGAGTGCTGCGCGTAGTGACAGACGCAAAAGGAGGGTGAATCCAATTCCAGTATGATCGAGAACCTCAGATGATTAGCTGTGCTGTGACAGAGCATTTGGACCTTTTTCACAAGAGGATGGAATGTAGCCATTGACAACGGTGATGCCCTTACATAAAGCTTGCCATGGAAAGGAGTAAGACTGATTGAATGAAGACAGCAGGAAAGCAGAGATTCAGAGGAACAAAAGCATCTCTATACGCTTATCTGAAATTCTCACCAATGATTTACATAAGTATTTCTATCTTTATTTTCTATTTATTTATTATTACTATTCGAAAATTCCATAACCATTTGATATCCGCCTGACTGAGATTTACAGGATGACCATAGCTTGCTTCATACCAACAATCTCCGTGGGATCGACCCTTACTCACGTAAGGTTTTATTACTTGGACGACCCAGTGCACTTGCTGGTTAGTTGTGCGAAGTTGTGAAGTTATGTCTGGACCATGGTATTTTGCACCAGTTGTGGTGCCATTTCCAGGGAGAGAACGAACAACAAATTTTACAACCTCAGAGTAACAATTTCGCATACTAAGTTTTTGGCGCCGTTGCCGGGGATTGTTCGAGTTTGGACAACTGACGGTTCATCTTGTTGCTCAGATTAGGTAATTCTCTTTTTATTTTCTTTTCAAAAAAGTTTTCAAAATTCTTTCAAAAATTTTTCTTTATTTTCGTTTTTCAAAAGAATTATTTTCGAAAAAATTTTTTTTTAATTATTCTATGGCTTCAAAACTTTCAAGAATGAATTCTAGAGTTTCATGGTAACATGTTGAATCCTATCTGGCTATAAAGCCATACCCAAACTGCTTTGGGATTGGTCTTCAACTAATCACCACAATGCATGTAATTCCATCCTAAAGCTGACTGGCTATTAAGCCATGTCCAACCCTTTGATTGGAGCTTTGGGCTAATATTGAAAGATTCCTAGAATTCTTCTTAAAGATTTTGGATTTCTTATTTTCTTTTTCCATATGTTTTTCGAAAAAAATTAAAAGAAAATACAAAAAAAATTTATAAAATCATAAAATCAAAAATATTTTTATGTTTCTTGTTTGAGTCTTGCGCATTATTTTAAGTTTGGTGTCAATTGTATCTCCATTTGCATTTTTCGAAAAAATGCATTCATGCATTGCATTCTTCATGATCTTCAAGTTGTTCTTGGCCAGTCTTCTTGTTTGATCTTCATATTTTCTTGTTTTGTGTCTTTTCTTGTTTTTCATATACATTCTTGCATTCAGTGTCTATACATGAAAAATTTCTAAGTTTGGTGTCTTGCATGTTTTCTTTTCTTGAAAATTTTTCAAAAAATAAATTCTTGATGTTCATCTTGACATTCAAAGTGTTCTTGGTGTTCATCTTGACATTCATAGTGTTCTTGCATTTATCACATGTTTTGATCCAAAAATTTTCATGCATTGAGTCTTTTTCATGTTTTTCTCTCTCATCATTAAAAATTCAAAAATAAAAAAAATATCTTTCCTTTTTCTCTCATAAAATTCGAAAATTTGAGTTGACTTTTTCAAAAATTTTTAAAAATTTAGTTGTTTCTTATGAGTCAAATCAAATTTTCAATTTAAAAATCTTATCTTTTCAAAATCTTTTTCAAAAATCAAATCTTTTTCATTTTTCTTATTTATTTTTGAAAACTTTAAAAATATTTTTCAAAAATCTTTTTCTTAATTTTATATCATATTTTCGAAAATATCATCAACAATTAATGTTTTGATTAAAAAATTTCAAGTTTGTTACTTACTTGTTAAGAAAGATTCAAACTTTAAGTTCTAGAATCATATCTTGTGATTTCTTGTGAATCAAGTCATTAATTGTGATTTTAAAAATCAAATCTTTTTCAAAACTAATTTCAATCATATCTTTTCAAAAATATCTTTTTATTTTATCTTTTTCAAATATCTTTTCTAACTTCTTATCTTCTTATCTTTTAAAAATTAAATTTCAAATCTCTTTCAACTAACCACTTAACTTTTTATTTGATTCTTATCTTTAGTAAAACTGCCCAACTAACTTTTTACCTTTAATTTTCGAAAATCCCTTCCCTCTTTTTCAAAATTTCTTTTTAATTAACTAATTATTTCAATTTTTGATTTTAATTTTATTTCATTCCTAATTTTCGAAAATTACTAACCTTTTTCAAAAACTATTTTCGAAATTAACTTTAAATTTTAATTTTTAATTTTCGAAATTTCTCTCACCTCTCAACTTCTTCTATTTATTTATTCATCTACTAACACTTCTCTTCATCTCATATCTCTGCTCTCCTTACCCTTCTGTTTGGATTCTCCTTTCTTTTCTCTTCTACCCTTCTTTTCTTCTACTCACAATAAGGGAACCTCTATACTGTGGTAAAAAGGATCCCTATTTTTATTTTTCTGTTCCCTTCTCTTTCATAAGAGCAGGTGCAAGGACAAGAACATTCTTGTTGAAGCAGACTCTGAACCTGAAAGGACTCTAAAGAGGAAACTAAGAGAAGCTAAAATACAACAATCCAAAGACAACCTTACAGGAATTTTCGAACAGGAAGAGGAGATGGCAGCCGAAAATAATAATAATGCAAGGAGGATGCTTGGTGACTTTACTGCACCTAATTCCAATTTACATGGAAGAAGCATTTCCATTCCTGCCATTGGAGCAAACAATTTTGAGATGAAACCTCAATTAGTTTCTCTAATGCAGCAAAACTGCAAGTTTCATGGACTTCCATCTGAAGATCCTTTTCAGTTCTTAACTGAATTCTTGCAGATCTGTGACACTGTTAAGACTAATGGAGTAGATCCTGAACTCTACAGGCTCATGCTTTTCCCGTTTGCTGTAAGAGACAGAGCTAGAATATGGTTGGACTTTCAACCTAAGGATAGCCTGAACTCTTGGGATAAGCTGGTCAAGGCTTTCTTAGCCAAGTTCTTTCCTCCTCAAAAGCTTAGTAAGCTTAGAGTGGATGTTCAAACCTTCAGACAGAAAGAAGGTGAATCCCTCTATGAAGCTTGGGAGAGATACAAGGAATTGACCAAAAAGTGTCCTTCTAACATGCTTTCAGAATGGACCATCCTGGATATATTCTATGATGGTCTGTCTGAATTAGCTAAGATGTCATTGGATACTTCTGCAGGTGGATCCATTCACCTGAAGAAGACGCCTGCAGAAGCTCAAGAACTCATTGACATGGTTGCTAACAACCAGTTCATGTACACTTCTGAGAGGAATCCTGTGAGTAATGGGACGCCTCAAAAGAAGAGAGTTCTTGAAATTGATACTCTGAATGCTATATTGGCCCAGAATAAAATATTGACTCAGCAAGTCAATATGATTTCTCAGAGTCTGAATGGAATGCAAGCTGCATCCAACAGTACTCAAGAAGAATCTTCTGAAGAAGAAGCTTATGATCCTGAGAACCCTGCAATAGCAGATGTGAATTACATGGGTGAACCATATGGAAACACCTATAATTCCTCATGGAGAAATCACCCAAATCTCTCATGGAAGGATCAACAAAAGCCTCAACAAGGCTTTAATAATGGTGGAAGAAATAGGTTTAACAATAGTAAACAATTTTTTATTGAAGGATCAACAAAAGCCTCAACAAGGCTTTAATAATGGTGGAAGAAACAGGTTTAACAATAGTAAACCTTTTCCATCATCCACTCAGCAACAGACAGAGAACTCTGAACAAAATACTTCTAATTTAGCAAATTTAGTCTCTGATCTATCTAAGGCCACTCTGAGTTTCATGAATGAAACAAGGTCCTCCATTAGAAATTTGGAGGCACAAGTGGGCCAGCTGAATAAGAAGATCACTGATACCCCTCCTAGTGTTCCCCCAAGCAATACAGAAGAAAATCCAAAAGGAGAGTGCAAGGCCATTGATATAACCATCATGGCCGAATCCAAGGAGGAAGGGGAGGACGTGAATCCCAAGGAGGAAGACCTCCTGGGACATCCAGTGATCAATAAGGAGTTCCCCTCTGAGGAACCAAAGAAATCTGAGACTCATCTAGAGACTATAGAGATTCCATTGAACCTCCTTATGCCATTCATGAGCTCTAAAGTGTATTCTTCTTCTGAAGAGAATGAGGATATTACTGAAGAGCAAGTTGCCAAGTTCCTTGGTGCAATCATGAAGCTGAATGCCAATTTATTTGGTAGTGAGACTTGGGGAGATGAACCTCCCCTGTTCACCAATGAACTAAATGCATTGGATCAACTGAGATTGCCTCA
>NC_029785.2:73950053-73986541 GCF_000816755.2 Arachis ipaensis | reverse complement strand
TGTTAGTAAAGGTTGAAGGCCTTTACATCCCTGCTGATTTCATAATCCTAGACACTGGGAAGGATGAGGATGAATCCATCATTCTTGAAAGACCCTTCCTAGCCACAGCAAGAGCTGTGATTGATGTTGACAGAGATGAACTAGTCCTTCAATTGAATGAGGACTCCCTTGTGTTTAAAACTCAAGGTCATCTTTCTGTAAACATGGAAAAAAGGCACAGTAAGCTTCTCTCACTACAGAGTCAACTAAAGCCCCCACAGTCAAACTCTAAGTTTGGTGTTGGAAGGCCTCAGCCAAACTCTAAGTTTGGTGTTGAACTCCCATATCCAAACTCTAAGTTTGGTGTTGGGAGTCTATAAAATTGACCTGATCACCCGTGTGGCTCCATGAGAGCCCACTGTCAAGCTATTGACATTAAAGAAGCGCTTGTTGGGAGGCAACCTAATTTTTATTTATCTATTTTTATTTTTTATTTTCTTGTTCTTTCATGTTTTATTAGGTTCATGATCATGTGGAGTCACAAAATAAATAGAAAAATCAAAAACAGAATCAAAAATAGCAGAAGAAAAATCACACCCTGGAGGAAGGGTTTACTGGCGTTTAAACGCCAGTAAGGATCATCTGGCTGGCGTTCAACGCCAAAACAAAGCATGGAGCTGGCGCTGAACGCCAGAAACAAGCATAGAACTGGCGTTCAATGCCAGAAACATGCTGCATCTGGGCGTTGAACGCCCAGAACAAACATCAGTTCGGCGTTTAAACGCCAGAATTGCATGCAAAGGCATTTTACATGCCTAATTAGTGGAGGGATGTAAATCCTTGACACCTCAAGATCTGTGGACCTCACAGGATCATCTCAGGATCTGTGAACCCCACAGGATCCCCACCTTCCCTCCTCATAATCCTTGATTCTTCCATATCTTCTTCTTCATCTATTCTTTCTTCTTTTGCTCGAGGGCGAGCAACATTCTAAGTTTGGAATGGTAAAAGCATAGTTTTTTTTTGTTTTTCCATAACCATTGATGGCACCTAAGGCCAGAGAAACCTCTATAAAGAGGAAAGGGAAGACAAAAGCTTCCATCTCCGAGTCATAGGAGATGGAAAGATTCATCTCAAGAGTCTATATCTCAGTGGTAGAACATTTGACTATAAATCAAGAGATCCCTGAGATACCTCAGGGGATACATTTTCCCCCACACAATTATTGGGAGCAACTAAGGATAGGAGCACCAAAATCACTAGGGATCAAGCAACAGAGACAAGGAAGAGACATAGAAGAGCTCAAGGACATCATTGGTTCTTCAAGAAGAAAAGGCCATCATCACTAAGGTGGACTCATTCCTTGTTCTTAAATTCTCTGTTTTTCGTTTTTTTATGTTAAATGTTTATCTATGTTTGTGTCTTCACTATATGATCATTAGTATTTAAGTGTTTATGCCTTAAAGTAGTGAATATGAATCCATCACCTCTCTTAAATGAAAAATGTTTTAAAAATAAAAGAACAAGAAGTACATGAGTTTCGAATTTATCCTTGAACTTAGTTTAATTATATTGATGTGGTGACAATACTTTTTGTTTTCTGAATGAATGCTTGAACAGTGCATATGTCTTTTGAAGTTGTTGTTTATGAATGTTAAATATGTTGGCTCTTGAAAGAATGATGACAAGGAGACATGTTATTTGATAATATGAAAAATCATAAAAATGATTCTTGAAGCAAGAAAAAGCAGTGAATACAAAGCTTGCAGAAAAAAAATGGCGAAAAAAAAATAGAAATAGAAAAAGCAAGCAGAAAAAGCCAAAAGCTCTTAAAACCAAAAGGCAAGAGCAAAAAGCCAATAACCCGAGCAAAAATAAGATTCAGAGGTAGAAGAAGGACTGCTGATGCTGTTGGATTCTAACCTCCCTGCACTCAAAGTAGAATTTCTGGAGCTACAGAACTCAAAATTGCGCGCTTCTAATTGCGTTGGAAAGTAGATATCCAGGGCTTTCCAGCAATATATAATAGTCCATACTTTGGCCGAGTTTAGATGACGCAAAATGGCGTTGAACGCCAGTTCTATGCTGCAGTCTGGAGTTAAACACCAGAAACACGTCACAAACCAGAGTTGAACGCCAGAAACACGTTACAAACTGGCGTTCAACTCCAAAAATGACCTCTCCACGTGTAAACTTCAAGCTCAGCCCAAGCACACACCAAGTGGGCCCCAGAAGTGGATTTATGCATCAATTACTTACTTCTGTAAACCCTAGTAGCTAGTTTAGTATAAATAGGACTTTTTACTATTGTATTAGACATCTTATGATTTTTAGTTCATCTTTAGATCATGTTGATTACGTTGGGGGCTGGCCTCTTGGCCATGCCTGAACCTTCATCACTTATGTATTTTCAACGGTAGAGTTTCTACACTCCATAGATTAAGGTGTGGAGCTCTGCTGTTCCTCACGAATTAATGCAAAGTACTATTGTTTCTCTATTCAATTCAACTTATTCCGCTTCTAAGATATTCATTCGCACTTTAATATTAATGTGATGAACGTGACAATCATCATCATTCCCCTACGAACGCGTGCCTGACAACCACTTCCGTTCCACCTTAGATTGAATGAATATCTCTTGGATCTCTTAATCAGAATCTTCGTGGTATAAGCTAGATTGATGGCGGCATTCATGAGAGTCCGGAAAGTCTAAACCTTGTCTGTGGTATTCCGAGTAGGATTCAGGGATTGAATGACTGTGACGAACTTCAAACTCGCGAGTGCTGGGCGTAGTGACAGACGCAAAAAGAGGGTGAATCCTATTCCAGTATGATCGAGAACCTCAGATGATTAGCCGTGCTGTGACAGAGTATTTGGACCTTTTTCACAAGAGGATGGGATGTAGCCATTGACAACGGTGATGCCCTTACATAAAGCTTGTCATGGAAAGGAGTAAGACTGATTGGATGAAGACAGCAGGAAAGCAGAGATTCAGAGGAACAAAAGCATCTCTATACGCTTATCTGAAATTCTCACCAATGATTTACATAAGTATTTCTATCTTTGTTTTCTATTTATTTATTATTACTATTCAAAAACTCCATAACCATTTGATATCCGCCTGACTGAGATTTGCAAGATGACCATAGCTTGCTTCATACCAACAATCTCCGTGGGATCGACCCTTACTCACGTAAGGTTTTATTACTTGGACGACCCAGTGCACTTGCTGGTTAGTTGTGCGAAGTTGTGAAGTTATGTCTGGACCATGGTATTGTGCACCAGTTGTGGCGCCATTGCCAGGGAGAGAACGAACAACAAATTTTACAACCTCAGAGTAACAATTTCGCATACCAGTTATCTTATCTTATCTTTAAGTGAAGTCATCATATCTTTAAGGGAACTGCCTTTATCTTTCGGGGCTTTAGCTGCCTTTAGATTGGGCTGTGTCCCTTCGTATGGGCCTGCTTGGGCTTCTTATGATGATTTGGCCGAACTCTTTTGAGAAGAGGTCGGGGATCCTAACCTGAAGAGGTCGGTCACTTTGTCTTCAATCAACCCGGGTCGGATAGCTCGACCCAGGGTATGAACAGCCACCAAGAACGGGAACGGAACACTTCGAAATAGGTGATGGTTGGAAAGACGATTTCCACACAAAACTCACCGGCAAGTGTAGTGGGTCGCATCAAGTAGTAATTACTCACAAGAGTGAGGTCGATCCCACAGGGATTGATGGATTGAGCAATTTTAGTTAGGTGATGAACTTAGTTAAGCAAACAGTTGATGATTTGAGTGATTTTGATTGATAGAAGCTAAATTGCAAGTAAATAAAGGTGCAGAAGGTAAATTGAGCAGAAGAATAAAGTGCAAAAGAGGTAAATTGCAAGTAACTTAAAGAAAAAGAAAGTAAAAGAGCTGAAACTTAAATTGCATCAAAAGTTAATTGCAGAAACTTAAAGTGCAAGAAATGTAAATTTGCTGAATCTAAATTACTGAGAAATATAAATTGCTTGAAGAGTAAAAGGATTTGGGTGGTGGGATTTGGAATTGAACAAGAAATTGCAAGATAAAGTAAATCAGACAGCTCTGAGAAGCAAGATTTCAGATCTGGATCTTAGTAGCAAGAACAGAAATGGAAAATTGCTTCAAGAAACAAAACAGCAAAAAAACTTGAATCACTTATGAAATCCTAAAGAGAAATTAAAGATCGAAGAAGAGAAATGAGATTAGAAAGAAGATCTAGATCTCAATTGCTCTCTTGATCAAGCAGAAAAGTAATTGCAGAAGAAATGAAAAGGAAAATAGTAAATGAAACTTAGATCTAATTCTCCAATTCCCAAAACAGAAAAGTAGAAGTGCAGAAGAAGAAAATGAAAACAGAAAACTAAACTCAGATCCAATTCTTAGAACAATTGAGAAGAGAGGTAAAAGATGATTCTCAAGCTTAGAATCAATGAAGCTCTTCAATCTCAATTCAAATTCCAAGAACAGAAAGTAGAATTGCAGAAGAAAAGAAAAATGCAGAAAGAAAAACTCAGATCCAAACTCCCAAATCCCAAATTCAAAACAATTGAAAACTAAAATTAAGCTAAAGGTAAAACTAAAAAATTGAGCAAGAGGTCCTTTACAAATCAAACTTCATCCTATTTATACACTTTCTATTTTGGTCTTCAAAGCTTGGAGTGGGACTTTTGGTTTTTGGATTTGAAGAAAGATGGGTCCGATTTGGTTTTGGTTCAAGTTGGTTTGGTGTGTGGGAACCTTCCAGGGGAGCGCTCCGTTTGGTATAATGAACGCTACGTTCACTCTTGGTTTGATGAGCCTTGGTTCCAATTCTCCATGCTTAGCTCCCTGTCCATAGCATTCACTAAGTGAGCACTGCGCTCAAATTGTGAGTGCTACTCCTGGCCTTTGTTTGGTTCCCCTCTTCAAGCCTTGTTGAGAGCGCTTCGCTTCCTTAAATTTCTTGGGCAAGAGCCTTGCTCTCCTTGGCCAAGAGCACGAGAAAGTGAGAGAAAGTGAGCGCCACGCTCAAATTCTTGAGTGTTACTCTTCAGTTTGTTTGGTTGGGTGCCTTGGTTTCTTGGACTAGAGGCACGAAAAAGTGAAGAACAGGGAGCACTATGCTTGAATGTTTGAGCGCTACTCCTCCTTGGTTAGCAAATTTGGTGCGCATCGGGTAGCTCCAGGGTAGCGCTACGTTGCACCTTTGGAGCGCTGGCCTTGCTCTCTTGTTTCCTTGCCAAAAGTGTCACGAAAAAGGTGGCAAAAGTGAGCGCTGCGCTTGAGTTCTTGAGCGCTACACTCCCCCTTGTTGCTTGGCCTCTTGGTTGAGTGCTCCCTTGGTTGAGCGCTCCTTTGGTTGAGCGCTCCCTTGGTTGAGCGCCACGCTTTATTTTCATGGGCCACCCTTCCAAAAGCGTGGCCTAAGGTTCAAAGCGTGCTCAAACTTCAAAAGTGTGCCAAAATTTCCTCTTTCCACCATTTCTTCAGCTACAAGCAACCAAACAACTAATCAAAGTTCCACCAAAATCACTAGTTGTTTGCATCAATTATAAAATCAATTAATTCTAGCTTAAAACCTATGATTTTGTGTAAAATAAATGATGTTTGATTGATTCAGCATAATCATGAAAATTCACTCCAATTACTTACTTATGGTGCAAGAAAGTGCATAAAACCTAATGAAGCTAATGAAAAATGCTTGTAAAACTAGCATAAGATGACTTGCCATCACAACACCAAACTTAAACCTTGTTTGTCCCCAAGCAAGCATTAAACATTGAGAAGAAATGAAATGTAACAGAGAAGCATACATGTCCTTATTTAGCAGATAATAGAATTAAGACTATGGGGTTTTATGCAAACAAGAATGCAGCTCAATTATTCTTTGCTGATAGGTAAGAAATACCTTTTTGATGATTAACTAGAGTTGCTGTCATAATGCCTTGCTCTTTGATTGATCCCTTTTGGTTTTTCCTTCTTTATTTTTCTTAGAAAGCTTATTTCTTTATGATGACTCAGTGTCAAGTGTTGGAGCAGCCTTTTGGCTCAATTTTGCTCAACACTTCTTCACTACAGACACTTGGCTCACAAATCCTCTTAGGAACATTGATGTCCAGCATCTCTTTGGATCACTAAGTGCTTTGTAGCTAGGTTGCTCTTGATAATGGACTTTTGGTTGGTAATCCCGGATTAGTTAATCCAAGTTACCAAGTTTTAAAAGACTTCTCAGAACCTAATTGTCCAAGCATATCCTAGTACAAAAAGCACCACAGACATATGTCCTAAGGTCCAAGCTATTGGTGTCTAGCCTTATTGTTTATTTCTTTTCTTTTTTTTTTATTTCTCACTTTTCTTCATTTTCCAAGGGATTTCACTTATAAAAGGTTTTATGACAGCAATCAAGTTCACATTACAAAAAACACTCTATTATGCAGCTTTTATTTTTGAGCTCATCATCTTAATCAAGCATTTACCACCACAAGTTTCATTTCTAATTCCTACAACATTGAACAATCACTTTCTTTTTCAAACATTTTCTCTTATTGATGCATAGAGGGAGACAAAACATGAATTTAAAGCAGATGAGTGATAACAAGCATTCATACTAGTGCAGACATCAAAATTTGCATTATTTGAACTAAATCATCAAGGCAACCAACAACTTCTCATGCAGATAATTTCAAATCAAAGTGAGTTTTGTGACAATACAACCTCTCAGGAGGGTCTTGCAGCTTCCCTTTTGTCATCATCTTCTTTTACTTTTGCATTTCCCTTGGTGATGATTCTTTGAAGAGGCTGGGTGTCTTTTTTTTTCTGCATAATTATTGAAGTTGCTTGCTTTTCCAAGCACTTTAGCAAATGGTTAGCATGAACTTAAACTTACTTTGGTGAGGGAACACCAAACTTAGTTCCTTGCTTCTGTTTATGATGCATTAGTTACATGAAACTTTGTGCTTTTGTTGAAAGCAATGAAATTAAAAACTAGAAAACAGACAGTGGTTTAGTGGTTTTCTTGATTGCTTGGAGCTAGTAACTAGTTATGCAGAGGGTGAAATGTGTTTTTAAATGAGATTTTTGGTGGAACACCAAACTTAGCATCCTTCATTCACCCTTAAATTATTTTGGTGTGCAACACCAAACTTAGCTCCTTGCAATACAGATACAACTACTTAACCTTCTTATTGAAATAGTTAAGAGAAGAAAACTACCTTTGGTTGGGTTGCCTTCCAACAAGCGCTCTTTTAATGTCACTAGCTTGACATCCTTCATTCTTGCTCAGCTTAATTTCTGATTCTCCCTCTCTTTGTCCGAATGGCCTCCCAAGTAATGCTTTACCCTATGGCCATTTGCTGTGAAATTACTCTTTGTTGCTTCATTCAGCAGTTCAAGGCTTCCATAGAGAAGAACCTTTGTCACCAAGTAGGGACCAGTCCATTTAGACTTGAGTTTGCCAGGGAAAACTTTGAGTCTAGACTTGTACAAGAGTACTTGCTGTCCTGGTTTGAATTCCTTCTTTGAGATCTTTTTGTCATGCCATCTTTTAGCTTTTTTCTTGTATATATTAGCATTTTCATAGGCTTTCAGTCTAAACTCATCCAACTCATTCAATTGTAATAACCTCTTCTCTCCTGCTGCTTGAAAATTAAGGTTGAGGAGTTTAGTGGCCCAGAAAGCTTTGTGTTCAAGCTCTACAGGAAGGTGGCAAGACCTGCCATACAACAATTGAAAAGGTGACTTTCCAATGGGAGTTTTGAAGGCTGTTCTATATGCCCAGAGAGCATCTTCTAATTTCCTAGCCCAATCCTTTCTTGTACTCCCCATTGTTTTCTCCAAAATCCTCTTCAACTCCCTATTTCCAAGCTCTGCTTGGCCATTGGTTTGTGGATGGTATGGTGTAGCTAATTTGTACATCACCCCATATTTGTGAAGTAATTTCTCCATCTGTTTGTTGCAAAAATGACTACCACCATCACTGACAAGACCCTTAGGCACTCCATATCTAGTAAAAATGTGCTTCTTAAGGAATTGGAGGACAATTTGTGCATCACATGTGGTTGTTGCTATGGCTTCCACCCACTTTGAGACATACTCTACTACCACAAGTATGTATTTGAAAGAATATGATGGTAGAAAGGGGCCCATAAAATCTATTCCACAGAGATCAAAGAGTTCCACTTCCAAGATGTAGTTCTGAGGCATCTCATTCCTTCTTATTAATCCTCTAGCTCTCTGGCACTCATTGCATTGATGAACAAACTCTCTAGAATCCTTGAAAATGGTTGGCCAATAAAATCCACTTTGAAGTACTTTGGCTGCTGTGCTTTCCGGTCCAAAATGTCCACCATAAGCTGAACCATGACAATGCCATAATATGTCTCTCATCTCACTCTTAAGAACACATTTCCTAATCATTTCATCCGGACACCTTTTGAATAAGAATGGTTCATCCCATAAGAACTTCTTGGCTTCATTGAGCAGCTTTTTCACTTGTTGCTTGGTAAAGTCTTGAGGGATCTTTCTTCCAACCTTGTAGTTTGCAATGTCTGCAAACCATGGAGGTTGCTGGATTTGTAAAAGGTGTTCGTCTGGAAAGCTTTCATTCACTGAATGTGGAGCTTGATTGGCTTCTTGTGATATTCTTGACAAATGGTCTGCTACTTAGTTTTCATTCCCTTTCATATCTCTCACTTCAATATCAAACTCTTGTAGTAGCAACACCCACCTAATAAGCCTTGGCTTTGAATACTGCTTAGACATAAGATACTTGAGAGCAGCATGATCAGTATATACTATAACCTTTGAACCAATCAAGTATTGTCAAAATTTATCAAATGCATATACGATTGCCAAAAGCTCTTTCTCAGTGGTGGTATAATTTTTCTGTGCTTCATTCAACACCTTGCTAGCATAATATATAACATGGTGTAGCTTGTCTTTCTTTTGCCCCAGTAAAGCACCAATTGCAAAGTCACTTGCATCACACATGAGTTCAAAAGGTAATTCCCAATCAAGGGGTGTGATAATTGGTGCTGTAATGAGTTTTCTCTTTAACGTTTCAAAGGCGTGCTTGCAATTGTCATCAAAGATGAAAGGACTATCAATCATTAGCAAATTGCTCAATGGTTTTGCTATTTTTGAAAAATCTTTGATGAACCTCCTGTAAAAACCAGCATGTCCAAGAAAACTCCTTATTGCTTTCACATTAACAGGTATAGGAAGCTTTTCAATGATTTCTATTTTAGCTTTGTCAACTTCTATACCTTTGCTTGAAACCTTATGCCCAAGAACTATCCCTTCAGGAACCATGAAATGGCATTTCTCCCAATTCAATACCAGGTTAGTTTCTTGGCATCTTTTCAAAACAAGAGTTAAATGATGCAAGAAAGTGTTAAATGAATTGCCAAAGATAGAAAAATCATCCATGAAGACTTCTAAAAATTTTTTCACCATGTCAGAGAATATAGAAAGCATACACCTTTGAAAAATTGCAGGGGCATTACACAGACCAAAGGGCATCCTTCTGTAAGCAAAAACTCCAAATAGACAGGCGAAGAAAGTCTTTTCTTGATCCTTGGGGTCCACCACTATTTGATTGTACCCAGAGTACCCATCCAGAAAGTAATAATAGGCATAGCCAGCTAATCTTTTCAGCATCTGGTCAATGAATGGGAGAGAAAAATGATCTTTCCTTGTAGCATCATTCAGTCTTCTATAATCTATGCACATCCTCCACCCAGTCACTGTCCTGGTGGGGATCAACTCATTCTTCTCATTGGTGATGACTGTCATTCCTCCCTTCTTTGGTACAACTTGAACCGGACTCACCCATGAGCTGTCAGAGATTGGAAAGATTATCCCAGCATTCTATAGCTTCATGACTTCTTTTTGAACCACCCCTTTCATAGTCGGGTTGAGCCTTCTCTAGGGTTGAACTACAGGCTTTGAATCTTCCTCCAATAAAATTTTATGCATATAGATGGCAGAGCTTATGCCCTTGATATTATCAATCGTCCAACCCAAGGTAGTCTTGTGAGCTTTCAACACTTCAACGAGTCTTGTTTCTTCTTCTATGTTCAGAGATGAGTTTATGATCACTGGCAAGGCCTCTGCTTTTCCAAGAAACACATACTTGAGATGAGGGGGGAGAGGCTTTAACTCTTGTTTTGGCTTCTCCTCTGCCTTGCTTTCAAAGGAGATCTCTGCCACTTCCTCGTCTGTGAACTCTTGCTCCACCTCTATTTCCTTTTTTTGTTCCTCCTGATTGTCATCTTCCAGTAGCTCCTCCTCCACTTCTTCTATCATTTCTACTCTCATGTGCTTTTCCTTCTCTAGAGGATATTGTATGGCCTTGAAGACATTGATGATCATCATTTCATCGTGTACCCTGAGGATCATCTCTCCTTTCTCCACATCAATGATGGCTCTGGCTGTTGCTAAGAAAGGCCGTCCCAATATGATTGAACTGTGTCCCTCTTCTTCCATGTCTAGGATAACAAAGTCAGCAGGGAAAATGAACTCTCCAATCTTCACTAATAATTTTTCCACAACTCTATTTGGTATTTTGAGTGATCTGTCAGCCATTTGGAGTGACATCCTGGTAGGCTTGACTTCCTCTATTGCAAGCTTCTTCATTAGTGAGAGGGGCATCAAATTGATGCTAGCTCCTAAGAAACAGAGAGCCTTATCCAATGTTCTGTTGCCTATAGTGCAGGATAGGATGAAGCTTGCAGAATCTTTGAGCTTTGGAGGAAGACCTCTTTGGATGACAGCACTGCATTCTTGTGTTAGAATGATCGTCTCCTTCTCATTCTAACTCCTTTTCTTGTTGATGAGCTCTTTGAGGAATTTTGCATATAGAGGCATTTGTTCTAGAGCTTTAGCAAGTGGAATATTGATCTCTAGCTTCTTGAACACCTCTAGGAACTTAGGAAACTGGTGGTCATTGATCTCCTTCTGCAATCTTTGAGGATATGGCAAAGGAGGGATGTGATTCTTCACAATTGTCCTTTGTTCTTGTGACTGTTCCTCCATGACCTCCTTTCCTTTCTTTGAAGCTTGAGTTTTCTCTATCTCCTTGAGCTTCTCTTAGTTCTTTTCTTCAATTATCACTTGCTCTTTGCTACTGCTGGCCTTGTCATTTACCAAAGTTCTTCCACTTCTTAGTTGGATGGCTTTGCATTCTTCCTTGGGGTTGGGAATAGTATCACTTGGCAATGCATTGGTTGGCCTCTCAGTCACTGCTTGCTTTGATAATTTACCAATTTGCCTCTCTAGATTCCTCAGTGAAGCTTCATGGTTTTTGTTGGCTAGCTCTGGATGTTTCATCATCTTCTCCATCAATATCTCCAAGTTGGAGATCCTTTGAGATTCTCGGGGTGGTTGTGATTGATTATGGGATGTTGAGGGTGAATGATAGTTATTTTGGTTAGTGGATGAGTTGATGGGTGGATGGTAGTTGGATTGGGGTTAGTTGTTTTGTGGTTTTCTGTATGGATTTTGGTTAGTGTTCTGATGGTTTTGATGGTTTGTGTTTCTGGAATTGTTTTGGTTTGAATTTCTTTACCAAGGTTTCTGGTTTTGGTTCTCTCCCTATTTCAGATTGGGATTGTTTCCATGATGAATTGTAAGTGTCTCCATGGAAATCATTTGATCCAGAATTTTGGTTGTGTATGTACTGCACTTGTTCAGGCTGCTGCTCCTTATAACTTTCCTCTTGCTGTCCCCAAACCATTGATGGTTGGTTGGTTGTGCTCACTGCTGCAAGTTGTAATCCATCCATCCTCTTTGACATTATTTCAATTTGTTGCTGGAGTTGCTGGTGCATGAGTTTGTTCTGAGCCAGTATAGTATCAACTCCTTCAAGCTCAAATACTCGTTTCTTTGGGGCTATTTGCCTTTCAGAAGAATAGAAATACTCATTGTTGGCCACCGTGTCTATGAGATCATGTGCCTCTTGAGCAGTTTTCATCATTTGCAAAGATCCTCCTGAGGAATAATCCAAAGCTTTCCTTGAAGGTAAAGACAGGCCTTCATAGAAATTCTGCAGCTCTACCCATTCACTGAACATTCCCTCCAGACATCTTCTGATTAGAGCTTTATACCTCTCCCAAGCCTCATATAGTGACTCTCCTTCCTACTGTCTGAAGGTTTGCACATCATTTTTTAGCTTGATTACTCTTTGAGGTGGATAGAATTTGGCTAGAAATTTGCTAACCAAATCATCCCAGCTGGTAATGCTCTCTTTAGGGAAGGTTTCTAACCAGTGTGTGGCTTTGTCTCTCAGTAAAAATGGGAATAAAAGAAGCTTATAGATATCAGGATTGACTCCATTAGTTTTGACAGTGTCACGAATTCTCAGAAATACAGAGAGATGCTGGTTTGGATCCTCAGTAGCACTTCCTCCATATTGACAGTTGTTTTGAACCAGGTGATCAATTGAGGCTTGAGTTCAAAGTTATTGGCATTGACCTTGGGGGTTAGGATGCTACTCCCACAATGCTTAGCGTTGGGAATAGTGTAGGAGGCTAGGACTCTTCTCTGAGGTTGGCCATGGTTGTTGGCCACACCCTCATTGTGAACTGGGATGTTCTCCTCCATCACTTGATCCTCTCCTTCTGATTCCTCTTCACCAATAATCCCCTTTCCTCTTGCCTCTCTTCTTAACCTTCGAAGAGTTCTCTCATCAATATCGCCAGAGATAGATACCTCTCTCCTTGCTTCTGTCATACACACAACACCATAAACAACAAACAATCCACTCTATTGCTAGAGTTATGTTAAGGTTAGCTTAAGCAAAAATTCAAACAGTTAGTGTGATTAGTAAAAATGAAAAGAAAATGCTTAATCTAGATTATCACCTTACTTAATCATTGTCAATCTAGATCAATCTCCGGCAACGGCGCCAAAAAACTTGATGGTTGGAAAGACGATTTCCACACAAAACTCACTGGCAAGTGTACCGGGATGCATCAAGTAGTAATTACTCACAAGAGTGAGGTCAATCCCACAGGGATTGATAGATTGAGCAATTTTAGTTAGGTGATGAACTTAGTTAAGCGAACAGTTGATGATTTGAGTGATTTTGATTGACAGAAGCTAAATTGCAAGTAAATAAAGGTGTAGAAGGTAAATTGAGTAGAAGAATAAAGTGCAGAAGAGGTAAATTGCAAGTAACTTAAAGAACAAGAAAGTAAAAGAGCTGAAACTTAAATTGCAAGAAAAGTAAATTGCAGAAAAAGTGCAAGAAATGTAAATTTGCTGAATCTAAATTGCTGAGAAACGTAAATTGCATGAAGAGTAAAAGGATTTAGGTGCTGGGATTTGGAATTGAACAAGAAATTGCAAGCTAAAGTAAATCAGACAGCTCTGAGATGCAAAATTTCAGATCTGGATCTTAGTAGCAAGAACAGAAATGGAAAATTGCTTCAAGAAACAAAACAGCAAGAAAACATGAATCACATATGAAATCCTAAAGAGAAATTGAAGATCAAAGAAGAGAAATGAGATTAGGAAGCAGATCTAGATCTCAATTACTCTCTTGATCAAGCAGAAAAGTAATTGCAGAAGAAATGAAAAGGAAAATAGTAAATGAAACTTAGATCCAATTCTCCAATTCCTAAAACAGAAAAGTAGAAGTGCAAAAGAAGAAAATAAAAGCAGAAAACTAAACTCAGATCCAATTCTAAGAACAATTGAGAAGAAATGTAAAAGATGATTCTCAAACTTAGAATCAATGAAGCTCTTCAATCTCAATTCAAATTCCAAGAACAAAAAGTAGAATTGCAGAAGAAAAGAAAAATGCAAAAAGAAAAACTCAAATCCAAACTCCCAAATCCCAAATTCAAAACAATTGAAAACTAAAATTAAGCTAAAGGTAAAACTAAAAAATTGAGCAAGAGTTCCTTTACAAATCAAACTTCATCCTATTTATACACTTTCTATTTTGATATTCAAAGCTTGGAGTGGGCCTTTTGATTTTTGGATTTGAAGAAAGATGGGTCCGGTTTGGTTTTGGTTCAAGTTGGTTTGGTGTGTGGGAACCTTCCAGGGGAGCGCTCCATTTGGTATAGTGAATGCTATGTTCACTCTTGGTTTGGTGAGCCTTGGTTCCAATTCTCCTTGCCTAGCTCTCTGTCCATAGCGTTCACTAAGTGAGCACTGCGCTCAAATTGTGAGCGCTACTCCTGGCCTTTGCTTGGTTCTCCTCTTCGAGCCTTGGTGAGAGCGCTTTGCTTCCTTAAATTTCTTGGGCAAGAGCCTTGCTCTCCTTGGCCAAGAGCACAAGAAAGTGAGAGAAAGTGAGCGCCACGCTCGGATTCTTGAGCGCTACTCTTCAGTTTGGTTGGTTGTGTGCCTTGGTTTCTTGGACTAGAGGCACAAAAAAGTGAAGAAGAGGGAGCGCTATGCTTGAATGTTTGAGCGCTACTCCTCCTTGGCTTAGCAAATTTGGTGCGCATGGGGCAGCTCCAGGGTAGCGCTACATTTCACCTTTGGAGCGCTGGCCTTGCTCCCTTGTTTCCTTGCCAAAAGTGTCACGACTCACGAAAAAGGTGGCAAAAGGGAGTGCTGCGCTTGAGTTCTTGAGCGCTACACTCCCCCTTGTTGCTTGGCCTCTTGGTTGAGCAGCACGCTTTATTTTCATGGGCCACGCTTCCAAAAGTTTGGCCTAAGGTTCAAAGCGTGCTCAAACTTCAAAAGTGTGCCAAAATTTTCTCTTTCCACTATTTCTTCACCTACAAGCAACCGAACAACTAATCAAAGTTCCACCAAAATCACTAGGTCTTTGCATCAATTATAAAATTAATTAATTCTAGCTTAAAACCTATGATTTTGTGTAAAATAAATGATGTTTGATTGATTCAACATAATCATGAAAATCCACTCTAATTACTTACTTATGGTGCAAGAAAGTGCATAAAACCTAATGAAACTAATGAAAAATTCTTGTAAAACTAGCATAAGATGACTTGTCATCAATGGGGTGACAAACAAGTACCGCTGAACAATCTTTGGAGAACGCACATCAGTTGTAGCAACCTATCCACTTACACGTCTTTGTATACACCGAGGACGGTACAATCTTTAAGTGTGGGGAAGTCGATACCAACTTCCGTGGGTAACTACTTCCTGTCTCAATACCAATGTTTAATCTCTTTTGTTAGATTAGTTGTTGCATTGCATAATAGATTGCATGTATAGTGAGTTGCTTGCATTTAAGTGCTACTTGGTTGAAGTGATGCATTCTTTTCCAAGAAACTATAAAGAATTTCACTAATTTGAATTAAAATTTTTATTGAACTTGTTTGAAGAAATTTATATTTGGAACATGGTTTTAGAGCTCAAACACACAACCAAGTGAGATTTTGAGCCTATTTGATTGGTTGCAGCTTATCAACCAATACTTTATTTTGGTGTGTGTTGTTCTCTCTAAAATTGTGATCTTTATCTTGCATGATTCTATATTTCTATTGTTTGATGTATGCATGCACCTACGTGATTGAGGCCTTTGTTTCACTAAACTTACATACCCATATGGCCTTACCCTTTCATTATCCTTTGCAAACCAATGTTCAGCCTATTTTATCTCATTTGTTCTTTACTTTAGCACATCATTAACTCTAAGTGAAAAATAATGAATGACCTTAATTTGAATTATTGGTTAGCTTAGGCTAGTGAAAATGTTCATGATTTAAGTGTGGGGAAGTTGGGTTTGGAAATATTTGGTTCGGGAATTGAGTATGTTAGACATTTTTGTGAAAATGTGAAAAAATGTCGAGGACATGTTCATGCATTCAATACCTTAATCATATATATTGAGAAAAATAAAAGAAAAGAAAAAATAAAAAGAAAAAAAAATAAAAAAAGAAAAAAAAAAGAGAAAAAAAATAAAAAGGGGACAAAATGCCCCGAAGTAAGTGGCAATATGTATATGACTCGTATTCAAAGATATCAAGATGCATGAATATGTGGTAAACATAGTTAATGGGTAGTTAGTTTTGCATTTCGATTACATGGAATGTCTTAGATTAGGTGGGAAGTTTAGGTTAATCAAAGAATTCGGATTTTAGTCCACTTAACCAAATACAATCCTACCTTGACCCTAACCCCATTACAACCCTTAAAAGACCTCTTGATATGTGTACTCGTACATTAAATTTTTGTTGATTGTTAGATGAATAGCAAGTCTTAGAAAGCAAGATTAGTAGAGAATTGAGAGAATCAAACCTCAAACACTTGAGTGATTAGAGAGTATACACTTCCGGTGAGGGTTCGATGCTCGATTCTTCGTTTCCGGCTTTCATGAGCTTTCTTCCTTCAAGACTACTTGTACTTGCGATTTGAATAAATGGAATCCAGTTTATGTTTGTTCTTGAAAGATTTATTTACTTGTAACCAAGTAGGTAAAATCATTTTGCATTTAGTTACATTCATATAGATAGGTTGCATTTCATAAATTCTACCATTCCTCTTCAACTCCATTATAGCTTCTCTTGAGCTAGCATGAGGACATGCTAATGTTTAAGTGTGGAGAGATTGATATACCACTATTTTATGGTTTATTTTGTATTCAATTGAGTGGATTTTATCCATTATTCTCACACTCATTCATATAATTTGCATGTTTTACATTTTCCTTCCTAATTTTGTGCTATGATTGAAAACATGCTTCTTTGGCCTTAAATTCACTAATTTTAATCTTCTCTTATTACCATTCGATGTCGTGATATATTTGTTAAGTGTTTTCAGGGTTTATAGGGCAGGAATGGCTTAGAGGATGAAAAAGAAGCATGCAAAAGTGGAAGGAACACAAGAAATTAAGGATTTCAGAATCTGGCAGCGACGCGCACGCATAGGCGACGCGTACGCGTGACTGGTGTGGCAGGCATACGACGCGCACACGTGGCTGACGCCTAAGCATGGCCAGTGAAAAGTCCAGCAACGCGTACGCGTGGCTGACGCGTACACGTGACAGAGTGATACGTGGTCAAGAGGGCATTTTCGTCATCTTAGAGCTAAGGGACGGAATGATAATCTTGTCATATTCAAGGATCTAAATTCTAGAAGAATTGTGTCATGCCAGTCTTGGACATCAAGAAGACCAAGAGTTCGTCTTAAAAACAGTGGTGCTGAAAGGGCAACAATTCATAAGGCCCATTGGGCTAAAGCAAGACAACAAAAGCCCAATAAAGCTTTTCAAATTCAATGGGAGACAATTTTTATTAATTTTCGAATTTTAGTCATTTATTTTTAATTTGTTTTACTATTAGAGTTTGTTGGATGATTTGATTTACTTTTGATTTGCTTAGTAGTATTTTTAGGGATTTTAAATTTAAATCAAATCTGATCTAATCTAATAAGATCAAATCTGATTTAAATTAGTTATCATATCTTTAGGATTTTAAAATTTAAATCAAATCTGATCTAATCTAATAAGATCAAATCTGATTTAAATTAGTTATCTTATCTTTTAGTTAGTTTGTTAGGAGCCTATTTAAACACCTCTGGTGAGACCATTTGGAATAACTTTGATGAATAAATTTCAGTTGCTTTTAAGCACTTTTTATTGTGTGAGAAGTGAGGTGAGTGATTTGCTTCACTTGTTGCATGAGGAAGATTGGAGGATCCAACACTAAGGTGATCTGCGTGGTGGTTTCTTTCAGTTTTTGTCCCTCTGATCTAGGTTGTCAAGGACAGGTTCTTTGAAGGTCTAGTAGGGAATCCCTTCCGGTGACCTAGGTTGCTAAGAACAGGTATCTTAGAGGTCTAGTAGGAAAACCCCTTTATTTATCCTTGTGTTTTAAATCCTTATCATCTGGTATCAGTCACAGGTCGTAGGTAAATTCTTATTTATCTACACGTTCCATGGGTCTTGTTTAGTCTCTTTTTTTTTTCTCTTTAATTTCTGTAAATTCACGTTAGAGTCAAACAAAAAAAAAACAAAAAAAATTCTTTTTTTAATTTTGTTTTTGCAATTATTCTATCTTTAAGTCAGTGTCTGGAAAAAAAATAATAAAAAAAATGATCGAGTATTACGATAGTGATGATGAAGGAAGCTCATATGCGAAAAAGAGTTCTTAGTTTCAAATCCCTGCATTCAAAGGGAGGAATGATCCTGAAGCGTATTTCAGATGGGAAAGGAAGGTAGAATCGATTTTTGCAAATTGCATCCTTTTAGAAGAAAAGAAGGTTCAACTGGTACAAGCCAATTTTTTCAATGCTACCCGTATATGGTAGACTGAATTAGGAAGATCTAGAAGACGGTACGGAAAGCGCCCAATTTGCAGCTGGGAGAAGATGAAAAAAATCATGAGGAGACAGTTTGTGCCATCATCACACCACATGAGGAATCGAGTTGTACCATCATCTTACCACAATGAATTTTTTGGAAGATTTTGTAAGTTTCAACAAGGTTCACAATCAGTGATGGAGTACCACAAGGAGTTTTTATATTTGATGAACAAGGCTAATATCAAAAGGAGTCCTGAGATTTTTATGGAACGATTTTTGTTTGGATTACGTGAAGAACTTGCAGATACAGTCCAACGTTATCGTTACACGACCATGGACGATTTGGTCAAATTGGCCATTAACTGGGAGCAAGTGCAACAAATGATAGATAGCCATAACAAGAGGAATTATTCTACGCCTATCTTTCATTCTTCTTCAAAGCCAGAGATGGAAGAATTTATTAAGTATGCTGTAGAGGGTGATGTGTCCTTGGAAGATTCAACAGTGCAGAATTTCTCAACTGGGTCCTTGGGATGTGAGCAATTTAAAAAATATGAGAGAAAAGAACTTGAGAAAGAGATTGAGTGTTTGAGTGAAAAGAATCCATGTTTGATTAAAAGCGGGAGTTTTGAGAGAAAAGATGTGAATAGTGAGCGAGAGGAGTCAATGAGCGAAAAAGAAACTGAGTTCAATAAACACACTTGTGAGAAAGATCTAGAAAGTTCTAGCTTAGACAAGAGTGCATTAGTCTCATTGAAATCTACAGAGTCCTTAATTTCTCATACATCTAACCATGAAATTCCTAGTGTTTTTATATCAAGTTTTCCAGGCTTTGTAGATTCGCTGGTCAATTATGGAGGCATTAATAGGGATGAAAAGGAAGAAAGACAAATTGCACACCTTGGACAAGATGGTAAAAGTATGGTTGGAAAGATTGAACTTGCACACATGAAGGACATAACCACAATTCAGTGGATGGAGAAGAGTCAACAAACCATTGTATTTGAACCAGGAGATTGGATTTGGATTCCTTGGAGGGAAGAAGCGCTTCTCATTCAAGATTCGAGGACGAATCTTTTTGAAGAGGGAGAGAATGATACGTGGTCAAGAGGGCATTTTCGTCATCTTAGAGCTAAGGGACGGAATGATAATCTTGTCATATTCAAGGATCTAAATTCTAGAAGAATTGTGTCATGCCAGTCTTGGACATCAAGAAGACCAAGAGTTCGTCTCAAAAATAGTGGTGCTGAAAGGTCAACAATTCATAAGGCCCATTGGGCTAAAGCAAGACAACAAAAAGCCCAATAAAGCTTTTCAAGATCAATGGGAGACAATTTTTATTAATTTTCGAATTTTAGTCATTTATTTTTAATTTGTTTTACTATTAGAGTTTGTTGGATGATTTGATTTACTTTTGATTTGCTTAGTAGTATTTTTAAGGATTTTAAATTTAAATCAAATATGATCTAATCTAATAGGATCAAATCTAATTTAAATTAGTTATCATATCTTTAGGATTTTAAAATTTAAATCAAATCTGATCTAATCCAATAAGATCAAATCTGATTTAAATTAGTTATCTTATCTTTTAGTTAGTTTGTTAGGAGCCTATTTAAACACCTCTGGTGAGACCATTTGGAATAACTTTGATGAATAAATTTCAGTTTCTTTTAAGCACTTTTTATTGTGTGAGAAGTGAGGTGAGTGATTTGCTTCACTTGTTGCATGAGGAAGATTGGAGGATCCAACACTAAGGTTATCTGCGTGGTGGTTTCTTTCAGTTTTCGTCCCTCTGATCTAGGTTGTCAAGGATAGGTTCTTTGAAGGTCTAGTAGGGAATCCCTTCCGGTGACCTAGGTTGCTAAGAACATGTATCTTAGAGGTCTAGTAGGAAAACCCCTTTATCTATCCTTGTGTTTTAAATCCTTATCACAGAGCGTCACGTGCTGCATTAAACAGAATATGCTGGGGCAATTTCTGAAGCCACCATTAAGACAAGAATTGCTAATTTGTCTGCTACCATTTTAGATAAAATCTTGAGCTTTAAACTATTGTTTTTTCACCACTCCAAAACACTAAAATACTTAGAATTGCCTTCAGGAATGTATGCAATCTCATCAAGATAAACTTTTAAGTCTGATTTTGTTGGATGAATGGCTTCTTTTTCTCGAACCATATTCAAAATTTCGTCAATTTCACTTATTTCAGAACCAACCACATTAGAAGAAGAAGAAACAACTACATGATTAGTGCTTACTCCATCACTTATTATTGTCTCGCCATTAAGGATGGAAACAAGCCAGGCTTCATCCTTAACAAGCCAAGTGTAGCACCTTTACTATCAAAATGTCACGCTTCCGGGTGCGCCATTCTGATAGTGGGGGTATTACGACGACTCTCATATATTAAATAATAAGGTATGAGCCTTTATGCGTAAGTCTATCGATGGTTTCAGAAAAAACTTGAAAACATTTTCAACAAAAATAAATAATACCTTTTCACATACTTAATGTTAATAATACATTATAGTAGCACATACAAAACCATTTACAAAACCTACCCCTCTTAATAAAACTCTAATTAACAAGGCGATGGAAAAGTAAATTCTAACAACTCAACTAGTAAACATACTCTTCTATGCTGTTGTAGCTCCGCACTAAACCTTCACACCTGTAGCTGAAAGGGGTGGAAATAGGGGGTAAGAACTGGGGAGTTCTTAATAGCGTCGGGTTGTATAGTTATGTTCATTTTATTATCATGGCCAACAGCAACGAGCAATAGAATACATTTAGACTTAATAAATAAAGAACACAAAAATAAAACAATCATATAGTACATCCACAATCATAGGGAACACACTCACAAACAAATATGCACAAACAAGTATGATGCATGTCTGTCTTATGGCTAATGAGCTCATTTGTCGGTTATATAGCCAAACCCGACATGTCCGGTAGCTAATCCAGATACTGTCTCTCTATTGTGTATTAACATCATTAGAGGAAATACGTGCCCTATTAACATTAGAGGGATTATGTGCCCTGTCACCATTAGAGGGATTATGTGCCTTGTCACCATTAGAGGGAATAGATGTCCTGTCACCCTTACAACCAAAGAGAAAACACAGACATACTTGTCATCAATCATCCTCAACCATGACTTATTTATCATAATCATTCAATTTCATAATCAAAATCAGTTTTCATCATTCTTCTTCCTCATCCCTTTCTGGAGCAAATGGACAACACCACTACATCTTACCCGATAATTCAAATATTAAATCTCCTCTTTATGACATTCTCCAAAAACCTTCAAAACCATTTCACTTAAAACCAATTCTTCTTTCCAAGCTCAACTCTTCTTTCAAGACAAAAGAACAATCATTTATTAGTTAAATCCCTTGGCAAGGCCTCTAGACTTTTAGGGGAGCGACAACCAATCTCATTTCAAAACCAAATCATTTAAACTCAAACATAATTCATTCTTTTCTTAAATATATCAAAATTAAATAAAATAATTCTTCAATCCAAATTAACCAAAATAAAAGTTCTCAAAATTATTCTAAAAATTTCGGTAGCACCTCTCCTAAAACTCGGACCTTGCCACCCTTCTCGGGTCCCGTCCAAACTGTTTCTCAAACTCTTTTCTTGATAAATCAAATTCAAACATAATACTTTTCTCGATAAAACTCAAAACATAATCATTTCTTTAATAATTCAAAATCAGCTAATATAATTCTTAAAGCTTTTGAAAATTTATTTTGACCTCCAAACTTTTTAGAAATTACACTTTAATCACTAAACTTCTAAAAATTCTATTTTAACTCACAAACTATCTTTTATTCAACATCCAGCCACGAAACTCTTTTTAATTATATTTTGGCCACAAAATAGTCAAAACATGAGGGTTTTGTATTTTTCAAAAAACCAAATCAAACTCATCAAAAGTTCATCAAAATTACTTGATTTTTAACTAGTTTTTCAACGGTTTCGGTAACTTATTTTTCACAGCTTTTAATTTAATCTTAAAGTCATCAAACCACATCAAATTTATCTCGAAACACCACATCACAACGGCTCCAAAATAATCAAAACACACTAGTTGGCTGTTTATATGTAGCCGAACCAAAATCTCAAGCAAACAACAATAAATCAACAAAATTTCAACATAAACTTAATCAAACTCAGACAATAATCAATCAAACCAATATTCACTTATCAAATTCACATTTAATTATTATAAAATTACCAAACCCTAACTCTGTACGAAATCAAAACAACGAAAACTCCGAAAAAGCTTTTTCAGCGAGCTACTGAAGAAGAAAACATCAGAAATCGTTTGTGCCTCCTAGAACTTCAATTGGCCGAACACACGGGGAATGAGAGCTACGTCACTGTCAATTTCTACCGAACAAAAGTGACGCCAATGTGTAGATGAGGAGGATACGAACACTTTTGTCGGATTAGATATTTGATTGGAGTTACGGATTTAAAAAAATCGAAGTCGGAAGCTCGGAGGTTCCATGGTTTCTCCTTCTCTCTCCCTCGCGGTGTAACACTCTAACTTTTAGCACCTCATTATTATACCAAATGCTCAGGCGCTACTTACCTGTAAACCTTTTTATTCTATACTTTCTTTATTTAATATTGAGCCTTTGCGAATACGAATCGAAACCCTTATTAAGAAAACAAAAGGAGACTTTATTTTAAATCATGTAATCACAAGAGTATATATATATTCACATAACTTTATATACATCAACTTATTTCAAAGAATCTCAATTACAAGTCCTACCCTAAAAACCAAAAGAATAAAAGACGAGGGAAAAATAAATTCTAACAACTCGACTCATAAACATAATCTTCTATGCTCCTGTAGCTCCGCACTAAACCTTCGCACCTGTAGCTAAAAGGGGTGGAAATAGGGACTAGGGAGTAAGAACTGGGGAGTTCTTAGTAGAGTCGGGGTTAGAAGTTAAGTTCGTTTTATTATATTCTCAGTCAATAACAATAGTCAACAAATCATAATCCAACTCAACAATTTTAAAACATAGAATTCAATCACAAGTACACACAATCATAGAAAACACAATCACAACAAATATGCACAAACAAGTATGATGCATGTCTAGTCCTATACAGGCCATGAGCTCATGTGTCGGTTTATTGCCCGATTCCCGACATTGGTCCTGAGATAAGCATTCCGTGTTGTTGTCCCTATTTCAGCCAACGTCCCCTCTATGAGTGTTACGCATCGCCGTCCTCATGGATAACCTTCCTTTCGGTCTCCAATGAGCGTTACGCATTGCCGTCTTACTGAGCTGTCTGTATAGTGTCAACTGAGCATTACGCTTCGTTGTTCCCACTAGACACCTGGCACTAAGGCCCTAAAAGCACTCAATTTCTTTTCAATCTTTGCTCTCTACTCTACTACGATAGAGATTCTTTTAATTAATATCTTCTTCTCTATCTGCTCTACTGTGACAGACGTTCATTAAGAATATTTTTAGTCACTGCTCTCTGCTCTTCTGTGGTAGATATCCTTTTACTTAATTTATCCTTCTCTTTTTATTCTTTTTATTTTCATTTCTTTCTGATCTTTCTCTTTTGTTATCTTACTTCTTTTCTTTCGCTCTTCTTTTCTCCAATCTTTTAATTTTTTATAATAATTCAACTTCGCATTCTTCCCTTATCTTTTCCTAATGTCTTATGAAAAAGAATCATAAGATTCTTAGATTAGCTGTGTCCTCTAAAATTTTTAAGATTTCTTCTGTTTATTCATCTCTAACTTAAATATTCTTAATAAAATGATAACAATAATATAAATAAGATAATTTAAATGATAAATAATATATATATCTTAAAAATTACTTTATAAAACCTTATTTTTAAATTTTTATTAATTACTTTCTAAATCACAAACTTTTTAATATTCTATTTTTAACCTTAATATTTTATAAAATTGTATTTAAACCCTCACTTATTTTCATATTTATAAACAAAAATAACCCTAAACTTTTATAAAATATCCATTTTACCTCTGAAATTTACTTATTACCAAAAATACCCGAAACCTTATATAATTATAAATTTAACTTAATCTTTTTATAAAATTATATTTTTCATTCTAAAAAAATAAAAGATCTTGGTTGTTCTCTTTACCCTAAAAAAAAAACCTTCCTTTTATTTCTCATAAAAAATTCCACTTGATATGTAACTCCGTTTTCAAGTTTTTCGGTTATCGATTTCTTCATAACTTTTAATTTAATCTCTCGGCCATCAAACTTCATCAAATTTATCTCAAAATACCATATCACAACAGTCCCAAAATCACCAAAACACCACAGCTGGCTGTTTATACCTAGCTGACCCAAAATCTCAAGCAAACAACAGTAACTCAACAAAAATTTAACATAGTCTTAATCAAACTCAAATAATAATCAATCAAATCAATATTCACTTATCAAATTTATATTTAATTATTATAAAATTGCCAAACCCTACCTTCGTGCATAAATCACAACAACAGAATCTCTAGAAAAGCTTCTTAACCGAGCTGCTGAAGAAAAAAATGTCAAAAATCGTTTGTGCCTCCTAAAACTCCAATTGACCAAACACAAAGAAAAAAAAAATTACATCACCGTCAATTTTTACTGAATAAAAATTACACCAACACATAAAAAAAAGATACAAATATTTTTATTGGATAAATTTTTATATTGAAGTTACGAATCACAATGAATCGAAGCCGAAAGTTCAATCGTACCACGGTTTCTTTCTTCCCCTCACTCGCGGCTTTCTTTCGTTTTCTCACCCCTAATGAACATTTGCATGGCTATTTTGATCATTAGTGATGATGAATTATTAGTTAAGTGACACATGGGGAACTTATGTGTCATTGATTATATATATATAGTAAGCCAAATTCCATTTTTTGTTTTTCATTTCCTTAAAGGCTTTCGGTCAATCAATGGGAAGATGAACTATTGATAATAATATAATAATGATAATAAGAACAATAATAATCATAATAGTGGGGTTCAGGTTAGGTGGTGGATGAAAGAAAATGAAGATGATTAAGGCCAATGGTGATGAATAATAATGTGTGGTGGTAAAATATTAGTAGATGTCATAGTTATACATATACATATATGCATTCAAGGCCACGTTTTCATTTCTTTCTTTTACTCCTTTAATGGCTTCGGCCAATCCTTTTTCCTTGTTCCCTTATGGAAACTGAATAATTATTAATGGTACTCATAAAGATTATTGCCAATTTAGTTGTTAGATGTCAAGGATAATAAATAAATAAAAAAGCATGTGTCATTATTATATATGTATATATGCATTACACGTCTTCAATCTCTTTTACTTTGTTCCCCTTAATGGTTTCGGCTAATAATAATAATAATAATAATAATAATAACAATAATAATAATAATATTTCTTTAATTTTTTTTAAAATATCTCATTATAATAAAAATTATTTAAAAAGTCTAATAAATTTTAAATTCAAAGTATCACTCAATATTTAATTTTCAAAAGCTCGAGTTGTTATATTCTACCCACTTTATAAAAATTTTCACCTTCGGAATTGATATAAGATGGAAAAGATTCATATCAACTCCACTTCCAAAGACATCAAAGAAAAGAAATAGAAAGATTTAGCACGTTCAGTTTTTCAAATGTGAAAGAAATCATATCTTATGAAGGTAATAAAAAAGGTGTAGTGTGCTGCGGAGGGTTAGAAAGATGCTTAAGATTAGACTCTAATAAGGATACACAAAATAATGATAGGTAAACAGCGATAAGGATGAATGTTCCAAAAGATTCAAGCAACGTATAGGAACATAATCAAACATAAGATATGGTTAGAATATAAATCAATCATATCCCAAGAAGAAAGTTAGAAACAAAGAATTTCACTGCAAGCAATCAAGGAAGTTATCCACATTAGCACGAATAAGGATTATACGTTGAAACGAAGCCAAGCCCCAAAATTTAACTTCTAACATTCCCAAACCCCATGATTCGTATTACCTATTAATTCTATTTCATCCATGACAACCCATTAGTGTTCCCATATATATAAATCATTAGTATTAAATTGGCCAGACTTAATATCATGAGAGATGCAACGGTCGACTAACTGCATTAATCAGTAGACAGTCATGGATTTAAAACTCAAACTCTTGTCATTAGGATAGGTCCTACTGCATGACAGACACTCATAGTATGCAGTGAAGTATAGTCACTCCGTTCCCAAGGTTCTAACAGGAACGAACTGCTCTGATACCATAATGTAACACCCTTACTATCAGAAAATGTCACGCTTCTGGGTGCGCCATTATGATAGCGAGGGTATTACGACGACTCTCATATATTAAATAATAAGGTATGAGCCTTTATGCGTAAGTCTATTGATGGTTTCAGAAAAAACATGAAAACTTTTCCAAGAAAAACAAATAATACTTTTTCATGTACTTAATGTTAATAATACATTATAGTAGCACATACAAAATCAATTATAAAAATGAATAAAACTATAATTAACAAGATGAAGAAAAAATAAATTCTAATAACTCAATTTGTAAACATACTCTTCTATACTACTATAGCTCCACACTAAACCTTCGCACTGTAGCTGAAAGGGGTGAAAATAGGGGATAAGAACTGAGGAGTTCTTAGTAGGGTCGGAGTATATAGTTATGTTCATTTTATTATCAGAGCCAACATCAACGAGCAATATAATACATTTAGACTTAACAAATAAAGAACATAAAAATCAAACAATCATATAGCACACCCACAATCATAGGAAACACACTCACAAGCAAATATGAGCAAACAAATATGATGCATGTCTATCCTATGGCTAATGATCTCATTTGTCAGCTATATAGCCAAACCTGATATGTCCGGTAGCTAATCCGGACACTGTCTCTCTATTGCGCATTAACATAATTAGAGGAAATACGTGTCCTATCACCATTAGAGGGATTATGTAAAATCTGAATAATTAACTCATAAATTAATATTTATTTAAGAAAATTAAAAAATTAAATTTTATAGTTTAATGAGTTAGAGTTAATTAAAATAAAAATTTTAACACTAATTTTAAAGAATTTGGCCCAAAATTGGGCCGAACGGGACAAAACCGGGCCCGCATTGAGACAAGGCCCAATCCAACATACTTAAGCACATGAGCTTTAGCTCATTCTCCTTCTTCTTCACCATTTTCACGTTAGAAAACATGAAAGGGGGGAGAACACCGACTCCAAACCCTTGTTCTTACTTCAAATCTACATAATTCTCTAATTGGAGCTCCGATTGCTGCACTGTTTGTCAAATCCATCGGAACAATTTCATAGGTAAGTCTCATCTCCACTCCAGCTTCTCTGCCCCTAAATTTCAAAATTTATGAGAGTATATGTTAAGATTCTGTTGGTTTGGTGTTTTACATTCGAATTAACTTGCGAAAATTGTCGGGTCTAGCTCACTTGAGCTGTGAGTAGGTAAGCACCTTCAAACCCTTTGTGTAATATAGAATTAGTGAACTCTATATTGATTATATTGATATTTATGATGTTAGATTGAAATTGATTGTTGATTGGAGTCAATTTGAGAAATTGGAAGCTAGAGATTGAACTTTGGAGGTTGGGTTCGTTGGTGAGGGGCTGGAGTGGTGGAGCTTGTGGTGCGGTGAACGCTTAAGGTGTTTCGGGATTAACGGGAAATCGGTGAAGGTATAGTTTCATTTTCTCGTAACTAAAATATAATGTGAGAAAACTTAGGTTAGTTAACCGTAGGATAAGATTGAATTATTTATGATTTTGATTATTGAAATTGGTGGATATGTATGAGGGTTGGTAGTTTTGAGGTTGTGGTTGATGCTATGATGATTGTGATGTTTAATCTTATAAATGAGATTGATAAATGATGATGGTGATGAATATTGGAATGGTTAATTTGAATTTGAATTATTGAATCGAAACTTAATGGAAACGATGAATCGATAGGTTATTGTGAATAAAGAGGATTGAAATATGAGTTAGGAGGGTTTAATGCTGTTATGGTAAGGTTTGGTTTGGTTTTGATAGGTTTAAAATTGGTATGTTTTGAAAGTTGAGGTTTGGTAAGTTTTGAGAAAAAATTGAATTTTGACCGAATTTGGCGAGGCATGACTCGGTCTCCAGACCTCCAATTTTTATAAAACTTATCTAGAATAAAAATATGGTCTGAGAGGTTTACACCATTCAAAGAACGGATGAAAAATATTATAAAACAAAAAAGTTATACGCGTTGAAAGTTCAGTGTGTAAAAACTAAAAATCTGCAGCACTTAAAAATGTTGCCTATCCTACAAAATCCGCGTACGCAGACCCTCGCACGCGACGTGGCCATTCTCTTCGGGTTTGGTATCTTGCATACGTGGTGCACGAATTGTGAATCACACTTTTCACAACTCGTACCACTAACCAGCAAGTGCACTGGGTCGTCCAAGTAATACCTTACGTGAGTAAGGGTCGAATCCCACAAAGATTGTTGGTTTGAAGCAATCTATGGTTATCTTGCAATTCTTAGTCAGGAAGTCAATTATATTTATCAGTTGAATTGCGAATAAACAAGAGAGCATGGGTTCAAGGTTACTTGTTATGCAGTAATGGAGAATATGTTGGGGTTTTGGAGATGCTTTGTCTTCTGAATCTCTGCTTTTCTCTGTCCTCTGATTCACGCACACACGTCCTTCTATGGCAAGCTGTGTGTTGGTGGATCACCGTTGTCAATGGCTACCATCCATCCTTCCAGTGAAAAGGGTCCACGTGCGCTGTCACCGCACGGCTAATCATCGCAGGTTCTCAGTCGTACCGGAATAGGATTTACTATCCTTTTGCGTCTGTCACTACGCCCAGCACTCGCGAGTTTGAAGTGCGTCACAGTCATCCAATCCCAGAATCCTACTCGGAATACCACAGACAAGGTTTAGGCTTTCCGGATTCTCATGAATGCTGCCATCAATCTAGCTTACACCACGGAGATTCTGATTAAGGAATCTAAGACATATTCATTCAATCTGATGTAGAACGGAGGTGATTGTCAGACACACGTTCATGGATTGAGAAAGGTGATGAGTGTCACTGATCATCACCTTCTCTATAGTTAGGTGCGAATGGATATCTTAGATAGGAACACGCATGTTTGAATAGAAAACAGAAATACTTGCATTAATTCATCGAGACACAGCAGAGCTCCTCACCCCCAACAATGGAGTTTAGAGACTCATGCCGTCAAAGAGTATATAGTTCAGATCTAGAATGTCATGAGATACAAAATAAGTCTCTAAAAGTTGTTTAAATACTAAACTAGTAGCCTAGGTTTACAAAAAATGAGTAAACTATGATGGGTGGTGCAGAGATCCACTTCTGGGGCCCATTTGGTGTGTGCTGGGGATGAGACTTAAATAATTCACGTGCATAAGGCTGTTTTGGGCGTTCAACGCCAGGTTTGGATCCATTTCTGGCGTTGAACTCCAACTTTTAATCCTTTTCTGGCGCTGGACGCCAGAATTGGGCAGCGAACTGGCGTTGAACGCCAGTTTACGTTGTCTATCCTTGAGCAAAGTATAGACTATTATATATTGCTGGAAAGCGCTGGATGTCTACTTTCCAACGCAATTAGAAGCGCGCCATTTTGAGTTCTGTAGCTCCAGAAAATCCACTTTGAGTGCAGGGAGGTCAGAATCCAACAGCATCAACAGTCCTTTTTCAGCCTAAATCAGATTTTTGCTCAGCTCCCTCAATTTCAGCCAGAAAAATACCTGAAATTACAGAAAAATACACAACTCATAGTAAAGTCCAGAAATATGAATTTTTCCTAAAAATTAATGGAAATAAACTAAAAACTAACTAGAATATACTAAAAACTATATGAAATTAACCCCAAAAAGCGTATAAAATATCCGCTCATCACAACACCAAACTTAAACTGTTGCTTGTCCTCAAGCAACTAGACAAATAAAATAGAAGACTAATAGATTGAGAAGCAATAATATCTCAGAGTTTTTGAGTGAAGCTCAGATTCTAATTAGATGAGCGGGACTAGTAGCTTTTTGCTTCCGAACAGTTTTGGCATCTCACTTTATCCATTGAAGCTCAGAGTGATTGGCATCTATAGGAACTTAGAATTCAGATAGTGTTATTGATTCTCCTATTTCAGTATGGTGATTCTTGAACACAGCTATTTCATGAGTCTTGGCCGTGGCCCTAAGCACTTTGTTTTCCAGTATTACCACCGGATACATAAATGCCACAGACACATAATTGGGTGAACCTTTTAGATTGTGACTCAGCTTTGCTAAAGTCACCAATTAGAGGTGTCCAGAGTTCTTAAGCACACTCTTCTTTCTGCTTTGGACCTTGACTTTAACCGCTCAGTCTCAAGTTTTCACTTGACACCTTCACTATCCACTGATGCTCAAAGCCTTGGGAACCTTTTTATTACCCTTGCCTTTTGGTTTTAAGAGCTATTGGCTTTTTTTTTTTTTTGCTGCTTTTTCTTGCTTCAAGAATCATTTTTATGATTTTTCAGATTATCAATAACATGTCTCATGTTCATCATTCTTTCAAGAGCCAACATATTTAACAGTCTTAAACAACAAATTCAAAAGACATATGCACTGTTCAAGCATTCATTCAGAAGACAGAAAGCATTGCCGCCACATTTAACTAATTAGAATTTCTCTTATTAAAACTCTAAATTTTATTGCCTCTTATTCAAAAGATCTACTATTTTATTCATGTTTGCTGATGATGAGAAAAATAAACTATGGCTTAATTGGAGATAAAATCAAAATAGATACTAATTACTACTATATGACTCCTAAGGTGAACTTCTCTAATGACACTATCACAGAGTTAAAGCAGAAATTGGAATTTAACAACCTTTGTTCTGGGAAGTGGATGTTCCTCTGATTCGTGGGGTGCTTGGTCCTTCAAGAGATAACTTCTGGCGCTTCAATTCCCTTAAGTCACGCCCTTGCTCCTCTTGTTCTTTAAACATATAGGTAAGAATTTGACTGTGTTCCTTCTGTTCTTTTATTATTTGTTCCATAGCTTCCCGTATCTTGGTAACAGACGTCTCAAGATACTCCTAGTATTCAGATTGAGGGATTTCTGGGAGAAATTCCTGTGTTTTCTTCTAGGTGGGATCATCCTGTGCTTGTTGTTTTTCCATTGATGCTTTGGTGATTGGTTTCTCAACTGAGATATACTTAGTTATTCCTATCCTTACTCCGGCATCCTTGCAGAGCAGAGAAATCACGCTTGGATAAGCCAACCTGGCCTCTTTAGAATTTTTGTTAGCAATTTTGTAGAGTTCAACTGAGATTAGCTGATGAACTTCCACTTCTTTTCCCAACATGATGCAATGGATCATCACTGCTCTTTTAACAGTGACTTCAGAACGGTTGCTAGTGGGCAACAGAGAATGCCCAATGAAGTCCAGCCATCCTCTGGCGACTGGTTTGAGATCTTCTCTCTTGAGTTGATTTAGGACATCCTTTGTGTTGGTGGTCCACCTGGCTCCAGGGATACATATGTCCTCTAGAATCTTATCCAGGCCCTTGTCTGTTCTCATCATTCTCCTGTTGAAGGAGTCTGGATCATCTTTCAGCTGAGGTAGCTTTAAGATCTCCCTGATCCTGTCAGGGTGGGTATGAACAATCTTTCCTCTGACCATGGTCCGATAGTCATAAAAAGCAGTCCCAGATAGTTTCTGCTTGTCAGTTTGCCACATATTAGCATAGAACTCCTGAACCATGTTCCTCCCTACTTTCGTTTCAAGATTAGCTAGGACTTCCCAGTTCCTGATTCGGATTTGCTCCTGGATCTCCGGATATTCATCTTCTTTCAGATCGAATCTAACTTCCGGGATCACTGATCTCAGACCCATTATTTTGTTATAATGGTCTGAATGGTCTTTAGATAAGAACTTCCCTTGATTCCAAAGTAAAAAGATAGATCTAGATTTTGAAAAAGATAAAGTAGAGATTTTGAAAAAGATATTGATGAGTTGAAAAGATAGATTTGTTTTTTAAAAAGATTTGAAAAGAGTTGGATTGAATTTGCAAAGAGGGTCTGTGCTTATGGATTAAGATATATTTGATATTTTTAAAGTAGGATTTTTAGAGATTGGGGATTTTAGAAATCAGGGTTCTTAACATGTTTATGTAAAAAAAATCATGCATTGAAACATAAAATTTAAAATTAGAATGAAAAATATGTAGAAAAATGAATTTGGCCCCTCCCTACCATCCTGGCGTTTGAACGCCCAAACACTGCCTGTTTTGGGCGTTCAACGCCCAAATGCTGCTCTCCTGGGCGTTCAACGCCCAATTGTTGCCCTTTTCTGGCGTTGAACGCCAGAAAGCTATCCTTTACTGGCGTTCAGCGCCCACTGGATGCCCCCTTTTGGGCGCTGAACGCCCAAAATGGGCCTTCACTGGCGTTTTCTTGCCAGTGAGCTCCCTTTCTCTGTTTTATGTGTAGATTCCTTCTGTAACCCTGTGGATTTATGAAAATAATGATTTACCTTAGTATCAATGAACTCTATACAAACAAATAAAAATAAAAATAGAAATAGGGCAAAATGCTTAGAGGATTGATGCCCCATGGCTGGGTTGCCTCCCAGCAAGCGCTTCTTTATTGTCTTTAGCTGGACCTTGCTGAGCTTTTAGTCTAGTTTCAGCCTTGAGCATTCTTGCTCAATGTTGCCTTCAAGATAGTGCTTGATTCTCTGTCCATTGACAATGAACCTCTTATCAGAATCAATATCTTGAAGCTCCACAAAACCATATGGTGATACACTTGTTAGCACGTATGGTCCCCTCCATCGGAATTTCAATTTCCCGGGGAATAGCCTGAGTCTAGAGTTAAACAGCAGAACCTTCTGTCCTGGTTCAAAGATTCTAGATGACAGCTTTCTGTCATGCCACTTTTTTTATTTCTCTTTATAAAGCTTGGCATTCTCGAAAGCTGTGAATCTGAATTCCTCTAGCTCATTTAACTGGAGCAATCTTTTTTCTCCTGCTAACTTGGCATCAAAGTTTAGGAATCTGGTTGCCCAGTAGGCCTTATATTCCAGTTCTAATTCTTTTTCTATGGTTGTGTAATTTTTCTGGGCATCATTTAGAACGCGACTAGCGTAATAAATGACGTACAGAAGCTTGTCATGCCTCTGTCCCAACACTGCACCAATGGTGTGATCACTGGCATCACACATTAGCTCAAATGGTAATGTCCAGTCTGGTGCAGAAATAACTGGTGCTGTGACCAGCTTAGCTTTCAGCATTTCAAACGCCTACAGGCACTCTGTATCAAACATAAATGGCGTGTCAGCAGCTAGCAGATTGCTTAGAGGTTTTGCGATTTTTGAAAATTCCTTTATAAACCTCCTATAGAATCCTGTATGCCCCAGAAAGCTTCTGATTGCCTTAACATTGGCAGGTGGTGGTAATTTTTCAATTACCTCTATTTTTGCTTGATCCACCTCTATTCCCTTGTTTGAGATTTTATGCCCAAGAATAATCCCTTCAGTCACCGTGAAGTGACATTTTTCCCAGTTTAAAACTAGGTTGGTCTCTTGGCATCTTTTCAGAACAAGTTTCAGGTGATCAAGACAGGAGATGAATGAGTCTCCATATACTGAGAAGTCATCCATGCAGACTTCCAGAAAATTTTCCACCATATCAGAGAAAATAGAGAGCATGCATCTCTGGAAGGTTGCAGGCGCATTACACAACCCAAATGGCATCCTTCTATAAGCAAACACTCCGGATGGACATGTGAATGCTGTTTTGTTTATTGCCTACAGAAGTGGTTGAAGAAGCCTTTTTAGAGGGGTTGCTATCAGCATTTGTGTGTGTCTGATCCCTCACTGGCACTTGAGTGCCAGAGTTAGAAGATGGAGTGAAGCTGGACGCCAGCTCTTTGTTTGTTCCTGGCGTCTGAATGCCAGAACTGTGCCCATTTTGGGCGTTCAGCGCCAGATCTTGCCCATTTTGGGCGTTCAACGCCAGATCCTTGCCTATTTCTGGCATTGAACGCTAGTCCTGCCTTGTTTCTGGCGTTGAACGCCAGTCTTGAGCATGGTCTGGGCGTTCAGCGCCAGCCTTCCACCAAATTTCTGGCATTTTAGTTCCAGAATTACTTTTCCATGGGCTCTTACTGTCCTCAGGTGAATTTTGGGTGGTTTGCTCATTTCTTAGCTTTTTTCTGCCTTGAGGTGGGGTATTTAATATTTTCCCACTTCTTAATTGAACTGCTTGGCATTCTTCTGTTATTTGCCTTGACAGCTGCTGCTTTGTTTGCTTAAACTGTTCTTTCATATGTATATTAGCCATCCTTGTCTCTTGTAGTCTATTTTTGAATTCGGCTAACTGTTTTGTTAGAAAGTCTAATTGCTGATTGAATTCAGCAGCCTGTTTTACAGGACTGAGTTCAGCAGTTGCTGTTTTAACCTCTTCTTTCATGGAAGGGTCACTGCTTAGGTACAGATGCTGATTCCTGGCAACTATATCAATGAGCTCTTGAGTCTCTTCAATTGTCTTTTTCATGTGGATAGATCCACCAGCTGAGTAATTTAGAGACATCTGAGCTCCTTCAGCAAGCCCATAATAGAAGATGTCTAACTGAACCCACTCTGAAAACATTTCAGAAGGGTATTTTTGTAGCATCTCTCTGTATCTCTCCCAGGCATCATAAAGAGATTCACTATCTCCTTGTTTAAAGCCTTGGATGTCCAGCCTTAGCTGTGTCATCCGTTTTGGGGGAATGTATTGATTCAGAAATTTTTCTGTCAGCTGTTTCCATGTCCTTATGCTGGCCTTAGGTTGGTTATTCAACCACCTCTTAGCTTGATCTTTTACAGCAAATGGAAACAGTAATAGTCTGTAGACATCCTGATCTATTTCTTTATCATGTACTGTGTCAGCAATCTGTAGAAACTGTGCCAGAAACTCTGTAGGTTCTTCCTGTGGAAGACCGGAATACTGGCAATTTTGTTGCACCATGATAATGAGCTGAGGATTCAACTCAAAGCTACTGACTCCAATGGAGGGTATGCAGATGCTACTCCCATATGAAGCAGTAGAGGGGTTAGAATATGACCCCAGAGTCCTCCTGGACTGTTCATTTCTGCTTAGGTCCATGATGGAGAAAGGGGGATGATGTAAAATAGAGAAAATATTTTTATTTATTTATTTATTTATTTCAAAAATAAGATAAAGATAAATAAAAATGGGTGAAGATTTTCGAAAAATTGAGGAGAGAGGAAGTGGTTAGGAAATATTATTTTTTTATTTTTTTTAGGGGCGGAAAACACCAAGGAACACTAAACTTAAAAATTTTAAGATCAAGATACAAGGAAGACTCAAGAACACTTTGAAGACTCACGAGAACAAAAGAACATGAAGGAAGAACACCAAACTTAAAATTTTTAGAAAACCAAACTAAAATTTTCAAAAAAAAAACACAGAAAAATCAACAAGAAAACACCAAACTTAAAGTTTGGCACAGGATTTAATAGAAAAATTATTTTTGAAAAAGATTTTAAAAAGAAAATAAGGATTCTAAAATTTTAACACGATAATAACAAGAGACTCTAAACCAAAAAGAGAGAAATTTTTCCTAATCTAAGCAACAAAATAAACCGTCAGTTGTCCAAACTCGAACAATCCCCGGCAACGGCGCCAAAAACTTGGTGCACGAATTGTGAATCACACTTTTCACAACTCGTACCACTAACCAGCAAGTGCACTGGGTCGTCCAAGTAATACCTCACGTGAGTAAGGGTCGAATCCCACAAAGATTGTTGGTTTGAAGCAATCTATGGTTATCTTGCAATTCTTAGTCAGGAAGTCAATTATATTTATCAGTTGAATTGCGAATAAACAAGAGAGCATGGGTTAAAGGTTACTTGTTATGCAGTAATGGAGAAAATGTTGGGGTTTTGGAGATGCTTTGTCTTCTGAATCTCTGCTTTCCTCTGTCCTCTGATTCATGCACGCACGTCCTTATATGGCAAGCTGTGTGTTGGTGGATCACCATTGTCAATGGCTACCATCCATCCTTCCAGTGAAAAGGGTCCAAGTGCGCTGTCACCGCACGGCTAATCATCGCAGGTTCTCAGTTCGTACCGGAATAGGATTTACTATCCTTTTGTGTCTGTCACTATGCCTAGCACTCGCGAGTTTGAAGTTCGTCACAGCCATCCAATCCCA
>NC_029785.2:73924552-73950031 GCF_000816755.2 Arachis ipaensis | reverse complement strand
TCCTACTCGGCAGACAAGGTTTAGACTTTCCAGATTCTCATGAATGCTGCCATCAATCTAGCTTATATCACAGAGATTCTGATTAAGGAATAAGGAATCTATTCATTCAATCTGATGTAGAACGGAGGTGATTGTCAGACACACATTCAGGAATTGAGAAAGGTGATGAGTGTCACTGATCACCACCTTCTCTATAGTTAGGCGCGAATGGATATCTTAGATAGAAACACGCATGTTTGAATAGAAAACAGAAATACTTGCATTAATTCATTGGGACATAGCAGAGCTCCTTACCCCCAACAATGGAGTTTAGAGACTCATGCCATCAAAGAGTATATAGTTCAGATCTAGAATGTCATGAGATACAAAATAAGTCTCTAAAAGTTGTTTAAATACTAAACTAGTAGCCTAGGTTTACAAAAAATGAGTAAACTATGATGGGTGGTGCAGAGATCCACTTCTGGGGCCCACTTGGTGTGCTGGGGCCCACTTGGTGTGTGCTGGGGCTGAGACTTTAAGCAATTCACGTGCAGAGGCCATTTGTGGAGTTGAACGCCAGTTTTTGTGCCAGTTTGGGCGTTCAACTCCAGTTTTTGATCCTTTTCTAGCGCTGGACGCCAGATTTGGGTAGAAGGCTGGCGTTGAACGCCGAATTGGGCAGAGAACTGGCGTTGAACGCCAGTTTACGTCGTCTATCCTTGAGCAAAGTATGGACTATTATATATTTCTGGAAAGCCCTGGATGTCTACTTTCCAACACAATTGGAAGCGCGCCATTTGGAGTTCTGTAGCTCCAGAAAATCCACTTTGAGTGCAGGGAGGTCAAAATCCAACAGCATCAGCAGTCCTTTTTCAGCCTGAATCAGATTTTTGCTCAACTCCCTCAATTTCAGCCAGAAAAATACATGAAATTACAGAAAAACATACAACTCATCGTAAAGTCCAGAAATATGAATTTTTCCTAAAAACTAATGGAAATAAACTAAAAACTAACTAGAATATACTAAAAACTATATGAAATTAACCCCAAAAAAGCGTATAAAATATCCGCTCATCAATACGCGAGCAGGTGTATGCGTATGCGAGAGTTGAATTTTTGAAGGGTTGCGTATGCGAAGGTTAGCACGGGACGCGGGACTTGGCTTCGGGTTCGCACCCATGTGGGCAAAGGCCGCATACGCGGACCCCTGTTTTTCGAAACATAAATTTTAGTTTTTTTTTTCAAAACATTCCTCCAACTTTCAAAACTCTTATAACACTTGTTTATATCCTAATAATTGGTCTTTGGGTAGTGAAGTGTGGTATAATGATGGAAGTAAGTATCTTGTTGATGAAGAAAGAGATAAAGTGAATGATGATAATGGTGGAAGTGCTATTTATGTAATGAGCCAGATGGCCATATTGATAATGAATCATGGCTGGTAATGATTATATGAATTTGAATGATTATGTGATTTGTTGCACTTCCAATATCTGGGATATGAGTTTTCCGGGGTGAAAGCAGTGGCTTGCCACCATGTGCTCTAGGTTGAGACTCGATAGTCTGCTGACCCTATGTCGTATGTGTGGATGGACACTTATACCTTTCCGGATGAGCTCCCCCCTGTGGATATACACCAGTGTGTGGTATATGATTATGAATGAGTATGATTTGAGATTTCGGGATGCACGACAGAGGGACAGTCCAATGGTTAGCTACCAAGACTTGTCAAGTTGGCTATATAACCGACAAATGAGAATCATCAGCCATAGGGCAGACATGCATCATATGCATCTATGTGTTTGTTTGGTGTGCTTGTTTTGGAATGCATTATTGATCATATAAACTACTTGCTACCTGTTTACCTGCTGTATCTGTACTCTAATTATGATTTCTATGTATGTAATATTTGTGTTTGAAAAAAAATAATTCTAATGGCATTTGGGAGGTTTGGAGGAGTTGGAAAGAGGAGTATTAGATTAGAATGACGATCCTTAGTTAATCGCCTAAATTTTTGGTTTAGTTATGTTTTATAAGATTGAATCAAGTGTCGGAAGTTCTAGGATTGCCTGTGGCTTTCCGAAGATTATATATGTTAGTTATGTGGGCACTATTACCATGCTGAGAAACTCTGGTACTCACCCCATACATATTTTGTGATTTTCAGATGCAGGATGTGAGGCACCTCGTTAAGGCATACTGGGAGCTTCTGAAAGCGAAGATCTTTTGTGCTTTTGGGACTTTATTTTGGTTTTGATGTATATATAGATACTCTTATATCTCCACTATACATGTATATTATGCTTTATCCCTCTTAGAGGTTGATTTGGAGAAACAAGTTCTGTAAACAGTATTTTAGGTCTTTTTGGGATTCTCATGTATATATGTATATATGTGTATATGCTTTGGCAGTTTTAACTTCGCGAGACGAGTCAGAAGCTTTGTTATCTGTATCCTTGGAAGTCTTCTCTTATGTATATATATATGTCTTTTACCCTTATCTTGTCTGGTTTCACATTTATTGCTTACGTGAGTGATGCGCTTTTTTGTTTAACATTTCATTATAACTCTTTCTCAAAAGGCTCCTAGATAAAATTCTTTTTCACCTATATTATATATATGATTTTACTTTCAGAGGTCATAATATCTCGCCACCTCAGTTTTATGACTTAATCATAAGACTATGTGTGGTAGGGTGTTACATTATGGTATCAGAGCAGTTCGTTCCTAAAGAGCCTGAGGGACAGACTGATTTTGCTTCTGTGGATACTCTGTGTGTATCTATGTGCTATTAGGATATCTAACTGATATTTGTGGCATGAAGGTTCATGAGTATGCATTTGGGACTTTGAAGCATTAGACTTGCGATATTGAGAATGATCACCTTGATATCACTTGTTTGGTGTGAACAGAAACCAGATGGCGCCTTGTGGACACACTCATGGTCAAGGGACAGGTTGTAAAGTAACGAGGGACCTGAAATGGCTACGAACATCCCCGTGAACTTTATGAATACTCTAGAGAACATGACAGCTGCTATGCAGGCCACTGCGGACGCACTCAGCCAACATATGAACAATGGTAACGGGAGAAATGGCAGAAACAGGCCTATGACGCTGTCAGCATTCTTGAAGGTTAACCCACCAGTTTTTAGAGGAACCATTAATCCGACAAAAGCCGATAACTGGTTTCAGGCAATGGAGCGAGCATTACAAGCACAAATGGTGCCTGAAGATCAGTGTGTTGAATTCGCAACTTAACAGCCTGTGGGGAAAGTGGCCTCTTCTGCAGTATGGCGATAATGCTATACCTTGGGATGCTTTTCAGGCATAATTTTACAACAAATACTTTCTAAATTCAGTTAGAACGGCAAAGGAACTCGAATTGCTATAACTGAAGCACGTTGCAATGTCAGTGGCTGAATATACAAATAGATTTGAGGAACTGTGCCGGTTTTTCCAAATCTGTCAGGGTTCTACTGGAGATTTTGAGGAGTAAAAGTGTATTAAATATGAGGGAGGATTCCAGAGCGAGTGGTCCAGTGAATGCTTGAGGTGTTTTGGGATTAACGAAGAATCGGCCAAGGTATGGTTTCGATTTCTCGTAACTAAAATATAATGTGTCATGAAACTTAGGTTGGTTAACCGTAGGATAAGATTGAATTATTTATGATATTGATGATTGAAATTGGTGGATATGTATGAAGGTTAGTAATTTTCAAGTTGTGGTTGATGCTATGATGATTGTGATGTTTAATCTTGTATATGAGATTGATAAATGATGGTGGTGATGTATATTGGAATGGTTAATTTGAATTTGAATTATTGAAATGAAACTTGATGAAAATGGTGAATCGATAGGTTATGGGATGAATAAGGAAGATTGAAATATGATTTGGGAGGGTTTAATGCAGTTATGGTAAGGTTTGGTTTGGTTTTGAAAGGTATAAAATTAGTATGTTTTGAAAGTTGAGGTTTGGAAAGTTTTTAGAAAAAATTAATCTTTGACCAACTTCGGCGAGCCATGACTCGGCCTCCAGACCTCCGATTTTTATAAAACTTGTATAGAAGGAAAATTTGGTCTCAGAGGTTTACACTATGTAAAGAACAGATGAAAAATGATTTAAAACAAAAATCTTATGCACGTCGAAAGTTCGGTGTGTACAAACTGAAATTCTGCAGCTAGGGGTGAGCACGGGTAGCGGGTACCTGATTACCCACCTGAACCCGAACCGAACCAATTAAATTGGTTCTGGAACCGACAGGTAATCGGGTCCAACCCGAACCAAACTGATGACATTTGCTAATGAATGGTTCGGGTATCGGTTTTGGGGCGCGGAACCCGAACCAACCCGTATATACGAACATAATTAATTAATTATATATATGACTTTTTATGTTTTTTACAACTCATAACCCTAATACTATCTCACTAATGGCACAACCCAACCATGGAGTAAACTCAAAAACCCTAGCAAAGGCAAAGCTTCCTCCTACCATGCAACCAGCTTCTCCAATCTTCATCGTCTTCTCCATTAGGCGTCAGGCGCATCGTCTTCTCCACCTCGTCCGTGGGACCATCTGGTGCATCGTCTTCTCCATCGTCTTCCTGGTAGCGGCAGCGACGCAGCAACTAACTTTCTCTCCGTCGTTGGCATCTCAGTCGGTATCTCTGTCAGTATCGTTGTTCGCGGTTCCCTCTCCAGCAGCCAGCTTCGTCTTCAGTCAGTCGTTCCCTCTCCAGTAGCCAGCTTCCTCCAGGCTCCAGCGTCGTCTTCTCCGGTCACTCATTCAGGTTAGTCTGTAATTTTTGGGGAATGTTATATGTTAAAGTGTTAATTATTTTATTTTCTATTCAATTTTTGAAATTATACATTCTTAGTTGTTGTTGAATAAAGATAAAGCAATCTTCATCAATCTAAAGCAATCGTGCTGTACAATTTTTTAAATATTAATAGAATCTTGCTCTTATGTAAAAGCTAGATTTGATTTTGAACTAAGGATCTTCTATAAGCTAATTTTGATTTTTAACTTAAAAAATATTATGCTATTCATTTACTATTATAATTCATGGTAGCAGATAAACGCAGAAAAAATTGAAAGAAAGCTAGAGGTGAAAGAAATCTAATTAAACAAAAAGTTTAAAGAATAAAAAGAAACAAAAAGGAAAAGCACTTTAATTTGTTGCATGCTATGAATCATGAGAAATAAATTGACTAATATGATAGTAAATATGGAGGCTCTTGTATCCATTCGAGGGAGGGACTAATTACTCATTCATTTTTTTTTAAACAGGATTGATGAATTTTTTTCGTTCATTCATTTAATTCATGAATAAACTCTTCAATGAATATTCAGCTTCGTTAACTTAAATATATTGCAATGTTAATAGATACTCTGTAGTAAGTTCTTTTAATTGTACTAATTGGTTAGTAACAAATACATGACTTCTCTTATTTTATGTATTTTGCTTTTTGCAGATTCAAAAAAAATGTGGAAAACTAACCCTAAAAGTGATATGGTTGTTGGAAGTACTTCTTCTCCAAGTGCAGCCACTCTCACTGCTGAGAACGATGGTCTTTCTGGTGGAACATCGCAAAGTCTAGCTCCCCCACCGTTGCCTGCCTCAAATCCTTCATCAGAAACACAAACCGAAGCTGCTGGAACTACTGGTGAGCCTCCAAAAGAGGTAAAATATAAACCCAGTAGAGCACTGGTGCATGAAATTGTGATTCACACTTTTCACAACTCCGGTGCAACTAATCAGCAAGTGCACTGGGTCGTCCAAGTAATAAACCTTACGTGAGTAAGGGTCGATCCCACGGAGATTATTGGCTTGAAGCAAGCTATGGTCATCCTTGTAAATCTCATTTAGGCGGATTTAAATGGTTATGAGGTTTGAATAATTAAAAGATAAATAAAACAGAAAATAAAGTAAAGTTACTTATGTAATTCACTGGTGGGAATTTCAGATAAGCATATGGAGATGCTTTGTTGCTTCTGAACCTCTGCTTTCCTATTGCCTTCTTCCAACCATGCGTTACCTCCTTCCATGGCAAGCTGTAAGATCCTCTCAGTGAAAATGGTCCTCTACAGTTTCTGCACGGCTAATCAACTGTCGGATTTCTCGTCTCTGATGAAAAATATCAGGTACAGCTACCGCATGGCTAATCATCTGTCAGTTCCCACTAGCGTCAGAATAGGATCCATTGCTCCTTTTTCACACTGTCACTTGCGCCCAACATTCGCAGGTTTGAAGCTCTTTACAATCATCCCTTCCCAGATCCTACTCGGAATACCACAGACAAGGTTTAGACTTTCCGGATCCCAGGAATGGCTGCCAATTATTCTAGCCTATACCACGAAGATACTAATCTCACAGACTTGGTCCGTGTATTAGATATCCAAGAGAATATACTCCGGCTGTCATTCAATGACTACGTTGCACATCATGTAGACCGCTTTGTGGTTGTCAGGCACGCGGATCTTGGCTAAGCGAGTAATAAAGATTGGGTGATTGTCACGGGTCACCCCTTCATTCTGACTTAACTGAATTAAGTACGAGAGTATATCTTGGAGAAGAAGTAGGCGTGAATTGAATAGAAAAATAATAGTACTTGCATTAATTCATGAAGCACAGCAGAGCTCCACACCTTAATCTATGGGGTGTAGAAACTCCACCGTAGAAAATACATAAGTGAATGGTCTAGGCATGGCCCTGAGGCCAGCCTCCAAACATGTACAACTCTATGATAGTTCGAATAAGACTCCCAAAGATGTAAAATAAATCACTAAAAGTAGTTTTTATACTAAACTAGTAACTAGGTTTTACAGAAATTGAGTAACTAAGTGCAGATAATGCAGAAATCCACTTCCGGGGCCCACTTGGTGTGTGCTCGGGCTGAGAATTGAAGCTTTTTCGTGATTAGGCTGTTCCTGGAGTTAAACGCCAGCTTTGGTGCCAGTTTTGGCGTTTAACTCCAATTCTAGTGCCAGTTTGGGCGTTTTACGCCATAAATTTAGACTGACTTTAGACGCCAGTTTGGGCCATCAAATCTCGGGCAAGGTATAGACTATTATATATTGATGAAAAGCCTTGGATGTCTACTTTCCAACGCAATTAAGAGCTTGCCAATTCGGTCTCTGTGACTCTAGAAAATCCACTTCGAGTGCAGAAGGGTCAGAATCCATCAGCATCTGCAGTCCTTTTTCAGCCTCTGAATCAGATTTTTGCTCAGGTCCCTCAATTTCAGCCAGAAAATACCTGAAATCACAAAAAAACACACAAACTCATAGTAAAGTCCAGAAATTTGATTTTTGAATAAAAACTAATAAAAATATAATAAAAAGTAACAAAAACCTACTAAAAACTATATAAAAACAATGCCAAAAAGGGTATAAATTATCCACTCATCACAACACCAAACTTAAATTGTTGCTTGTCCCCAAGCAACTAGAAATAAAATAGGATAAAAAGAAGAGAATATACAATAAATTTCAAATATCAATGAAGCTCATTTCCAATTAGATGAGCGGGGCTAATGGCTTTCTGCTTCTGAATAGTTTTGGCATCTCGCTTTATCCTTTGAAGTTTAGAATGATTGGCATCTATAGGAACTCAGAATTCAGATAGTATTATTGATTCTCCTATTTTAGTATGTTGATTCTTGAACACAGCTACTTTATGAGTCTTCGCCGTGACCCTAAGCATTTTGTTTTCCAGTATTACCACCGGATACATAAATGCCACAGACACATAATTGGGTGAACCTTTTCAGATTGTGACTCAGCTTTGCTAGAGTCCCCAGTTAGAGGTGCCCAGAGCTCTTAAGTACACTCTTTTTTGTTTTGGACCACGACTTTAACCGCTCAGTCTCAAGCTTTCACTTGACACCTTCATGCTACAAGCACATGGTTAGGGACAACTTGATTTAGCCGCTTAGGCCAGGATTTTATTCTTTTGGGCCCTCCTATCCATTAATGCTCAAAGCCTTGGATCCTGTTTATTTTACCCTTGCCTTTTGGTTTAAAGGGCTATTGGCTCTGCTTGCTTTTTCTTTTTCTTTCTTTTTCTTTATTTTTTATTTTTTTTCGCCATTTTTTTGCAAGCTTTTCACTGCTTTTTCTTGCTTCAAGACTCAATTTTATGATTTTTCAGATTATCAATAACATTTCTCCTTTTTCATTATTCTTTCAAGAGCCAACAATTTTAACATTCATAAACAACAATATAAAAAATATGCACTGTTCAAGCATTCATTCAGAAAACAAAAAGACTTGCCACCACATCAAAATAATTAGATTATTTTCAAGATATAATTCGAAATTCATGTACTTCTTTTTCTTTTTCAGAAAACATTTTTCATTTAAGAAAGGTGAAGGATTCATAGGACATTCATAGCTTTAAAACATAGACACTAGACACTAATGATCATGTAATAAAGACACAAACATAGATGAAACATGAAGCATAATTTTCGAAAAACAGAAAAATAAGAACAAGGAAATCAAAGAACGGGTCCACCTTAGTGATGGCGGTTAGTTCTTCCTCTTGAAGATCTTCTGGAGTGCTTGAGCTCCTCTATGTCTCTTCTTTGCCTTTGTTGCTCCTCCCTCATGGCTCTTTGGTCTTCTCTAATTTCATGGAGCATGACGGAGTGCTCTTGGTGCTCCATCCTTAGTTGCCCCATGTTGGAACTCAATTCTCCTAAGGAGGTGTAGATTTGCTCCCAATAGTTTTATGGAGGAAAGTGCATCCCTTGAGGCATCTCAGGGATTTCATGATGAGGAACTTCCTCATGCTCTTATTGAAGTCCATGAGTGGGCTCTCTTGTTTGCTCCATCCTTTTCTTAGTGATGGGCTTGTCTCCTTCAATGAGGATGCCTTCCTCTTTGACAATTCCAGCTGAATTGCATAGGGTACAGATGAGATGAGGAAAGGCTAACCTTGCCAAAGTAGAGGGCTTGTCTGCCACCTTGTAGAGTTCTAGGGATATGATCTCATGAACTTCTACTTCCTCTCCATTCATGATGCTATGGATCATGATAGCCCGGTCTATTGTAACTTCAGACCGGTTGCTAGTAGGAATGATAGAGCGTTGGAAGAACTCCAACCATCCCCTAGCCATGGGTTTGAGGTCAAGCCTTCTTAGTTGAACTGGCTTGCCTCTAGAGTCTCTCTTCCATTGAGCGCCTTCCACACAAATGTCCCTAAGGACTTGGTCCAACCTTTGATCAAAGTTGACGCTTCTAGTGAAAGGGTGAGGATCTCCTTGCATCATTGGCAAGTTAAATGCTAACCTCACATTTTTTGAACTGAAATCCAAGTAATTCCCCCGAACCATTATGAGCCAATTCTTTGGGTTTGGGTTCATACTTTGGTCATGGTTCTTAGTGACCCATGCATTAGCACAGAACTCTTGAACCAATAAGATTCTGACTTGTTGAATGGGGTTGGTGAGAGTTTTCCAACCTCTTCTTTGAATCTCATGTCGGATCTCTGGATATTCACTCTTTTTGAGCTTGAAGGGGACCTCGGGGATCACCTTTTTCTTGGCCACAACTTCATAGAAGTGGTCTTGATGGACCTTTGAGATGAATCTCTCCAACTCCCATGACTCGGATGTGGAAGCGATTGCCTTCGCTTTCCTCTTTCTAGAGGTTTCTCCGGCCTTAAGTGCCATTAATTGTTATGAAAAAACAAAAAAGCAGTGCTTTTTCCACACCAAACTTAGAAGGTTTGCTCGTCCTCGAGCAAAAGAAGAAAGAAATGAGTAGAAGAAGAAGAAGTGGAGGGGATGGAGGTGAGGAGAGGGTTCGGCCAAGGGGGTGTATTGTGTATGATGTGTGAAATGGAAGGTGGTAGGGAGGGGTATTTATAGGGTAAGAGAGAGAGGGGATTCGGTTATGAAGGGGTGGGTTTGGGAGGGAAATGGTTTGAATTTGAATGGTGAGGTAGGTGGGGTTTTATGATGGATGGATGTGAGTGGTGAAGAGATTATGGAGAAGAGGGCAAGATTTGATAGGTGAAGGGTATTTGGGGAAGAGCTATTGTTGGGAGTGGTCAAGGGTATTTGGGGAAGAGTGTTATGGAAAGGTGTGAAGAGGAGAGAAGAAAAGGTAGGGTAGGTGAGGATCCTGTGGGGTCCACAAATCCTGAGGTGTTAAGTAATTCTGCTCCCTGCACCATTCTGGCGTCCAAACGCCCACTGTGTGCCAATCCTGGCATTTAACGCCAGCTTTGCTACCTTTCCTGGCGTTAAACGCCAATCTGCTGCTCCTTTATGGCGTTTAATGCCAGCCAGACGCCAGACACCCCTTTCTGGTGTTAAACGCCCAGAGTTTTGCCCATTCTGGTGTTTAACGCCCAAAATGCTGCCAGGCTGGGCGTTAAATGCCCATTCTGCTATCCTTACTGGCGTTTAAATGCCAGTATGTCTGTTCTCCAGGGTGTGCTATTTTTGGTGCTGTTTTTCATTCTATTTTTGATTTTTCAGTTATTTTTGTGACTTCACATGATCATCAACCTAAAGAAAACATAAAATAGCAATGGAAAATAAATAAATATAATTGAATAATATTGGGTTGCCTCCCAACAAGTGCTTCTTTAATGTCAATAGCTTGACAGTGAGCTCTTAGAGAGCTTCACAGAGACTCAGAGCTTAACGGTGGCCTCCCAACACCAAACATAGAAGTTGAGTGTGGGGGCTCTATTTGACTCTGTATTGAGAGAAGCTTTTCATACTTCCTCTCCATAGTTACAGAAGAAGATCCTTGAGCCTTAAACACAAGGTAGTCCTCATTCAATTGAAGGACTAACTCTCCTCTGTCCACATCAATCACAGCTCTTGCTGTGGCTAGGAAGGTTCTTCCAAGGATGATGGATTCATCCTCATCCTTCCCAGTGTCTAGGATTATGAAATCAGCAGGGATGTAAAAGCCTTCAACCTTCACTAAGACATCCTCTACAAGTCCATAAGCCTGTTTTCTTGATTTGTTTGCCAATTCTAGTGAGAATTTAGCAGCTTGTACCTCAAAGATCCCTAGTTTCTCCATTACAGAGAGTGGCATGAGGTTTATTCCTGATCCCAGGTCACATAGAGCCTTCTTAAAGGTCATGGTGCCTATGGTACAAGGGATTAAGAATTTTCCAGGATCCTGTTTCTTCTGAGGTAATTTCTGTTGATCCAAGGTATTCTGCTCCTTAATGAGCAATGGAGGTTCATCCTCCCAAGTCTCATTACCAAATAACTTGGCATTCAGCTTCATGATTGTTTCTAGATACTGAGCAACTTGGTCTTCAATAATATCTTCATCCTCTTCAGAGGAAGAATACTCATCAGAGCTCATGAATGGCAACAGTAAGTTCAGTGGAATCTCTATGGTCTCTATATGAACCTCAGATTTATTTGGTTCCTCATTGGGGAACTCTTTAGTGGCCAGTGGACATCCATTGAGGTCTTCCTCACTGGAAATCACTGCCTTTTCTTCATCCCTAGGTATGGCCATGTTGGTTGTGTTTATGGCCTTGCACTCTCTCTTTGGATTCTCTTCTGTATTGCTTGGGAGAGTACTTGGAGGAGTTTCAGCCACTCTTTTACTCAGTTGACCCAATTGTGCCTCCAAATTTCTAATGGAGGACCTTGTTTCAATCATGAAACTGAGAGTGGTCTTAGATAGATCAGAGACTATGGTTGCTAAGTCAGAGAGACTCTGCATAGAATTCTCTGTCAGTTGCTCAGAAGATGATGGAAAAGGTTTGCTATTGCCAAACCTGTTTCTCCCACCATTATTATTGAAGCCTTGATTACGCTTCTGTTGATCCTTCCATGAGAAATTAGGATGATTCCTTCATGAAGGATTATAGGTGTTTCTATAGGATTCTCCCATGTAATTCACCTCTTCCATTCCAGGATTCTCAGGGTCATAAGCTTCTCCTTCAGGGGAGGCTTCTTTAGTACTGCCTGATGCAACTTGCATTTTAGTCAGACTCTAAGAAATCATATTGACTTGCTAAGTCAATATTTTATTCTGAGCTAATATAGCATTCAGAGTATCAATCTCAAGAACTCCTTTCTTTTGAGTTGTCCCATTATTCAAAGGATTTCTTTTAGAAGTATACATGAACTAGTTATTTGAAACCATTTCAATGAGTTCTTAGGCTTCTACAGGCATCTTCTTCAGATGAAGAGATCCTCCAGCAGAGTGATCCAATGACATCTTGGACAATTCAGACAGACCATCATAGAATATACATATGATGCTCCATTCTGAAAATATGTCAAAAGGACACCTTCTGATCAATTGCTTGTATCTTTCCCAAGCTTCATAGAGGGATTCACCTTCCTTCTGTCTGAAGGTCTGGACTTCCATTCTAAGCTTGCTCAATTTTTGAGGTGGAAAGAAATTGGCCAAGAAGGCATTGACCAACTTTTCCCAAGAGTTCAGGCTTTCTTTAGGTTGTGAGTCCAACCATATCCTAGCTCTGTCTCTTACAGCAAAGGGGAAAAGCATAAGCCTGTAGACTTCGGAATTAACCCCAGTGGTCTTAACAGTGTCATAGATTTGCAAGAATTCAGCTAAAAACTGATGAGGATATTCCAATGGAAATCCATGAAACTTGCGATTCTGCTGCATTAGAGAAACTAACTGAGGCTTCAGCTCAAAGTTGTTTGCTCCAATTGCAGGAATTGAGATGCTTCTTCCACAGAAGTCAGAAGAGGGTGTAATAAATTCACCAACCATCTTCCTTACATCTCCACCATTGTTGTTATTTTTGGCTGCCATGACTTCTTCTTTTTCGAAAATTTCTGTTAGGTCCTCTCCAGAGTGTTGTGCTTTAGCTTATCTTAGCTTCCTCTTTAGAGTCCTTTCAGGTTCAGGATCAGCTTCAACAAGAATGTTCTTATCCTTGTTCCTGCTCATATGAAAAAAAAAGAAAACAGAGAAGAAGAGGAATCCTCTATGTCACAGTATAGAGATTCTTTTATGTGAGTAGGAGAATAGAAGAGTAGAATGAAGAAGGGAGAAGAAGAATTCGAACACAGAGAGGGGGAGAGGGTTCGAATTATAAATTGAAGAGAAGTGTTAGTAAATAAATAAAACAAATAGAAAGAGATGAGGGAGAGAGAAATTTGAATTTTAAATTAAAAGAAAAGAAAAATATTTTTGTTTTTATTTTAATTATTGGTTAGTATTCGAAAATTAAAAAGAAAAATAAAATAAAATTAGAATTTAAAACAATTAGTTAATTAAAAAGAATTTTGAAAAAGTTGTTAGAGGTTTTCCAAAATGATGAGAAATAGTAAAACAAACAAAAAAGTCAAGTAGTTAATTGAAAAAGATTTGAAAATCAATTTTGAAAAGATAAGAAGTTAGAAAAGGATTTTAAAATTAAATTTTGAAAAAGATATGATTGAAAATCATTTTGAAAAAGATTAAAAAGGAAATTAAAAAGATTTGATTTTTGAAACTAAAGTTGATTACTTGACTAACAAGAAACTAAAAAATATGATTCTAGAATTTAAAGATTGAACATTTCTTAATAGGCAAGTAAAAACTTGAAATTTTTGACTCAAAACATTGAATGTTAGCATTAATTTCAAAAATCATGAAATAAAAATAAGAAAAAGATTTTGAATATCAATTTTTTGAAGAATTTTTGAAAAATAGGAAAGAAAAATGAAAAAGATTTGATTTTTGAAAAAAGATTTGAAAAGATAGAATTTTTAAATTGAAATTTTGACTTGACTAACAAGAAACAACTAAATTTTAAAATTTTTTTGACCAAATCAATTCAAAATTTCAAAAATTATGAGTGAAATAAGGGCAAGATATTATTTTTTATTTTTGAAATTAATGAAGAAAGAGAAAAACAATAAACAGACACAAGACATAAGAAATTAAAATCAAAATAACTAATGCATGCAAGAATACTTTGTATGTCAAGATGAACACCAAGAACACTTTGAAGATCATGATGAACACCAAGAACATATTTTTGAAAATTTTAAGAAAAGAAAAACATGTAAGACACCAAACTTAAAAATTTTTATTGTTTAGACACTATGAATTCGAAAATGCACAAGAAAAACAAGAAAAGACACAAAACAAGAAAAACTAAAGATCAAACAAGGAAAATCATCAAGAATAATTTGAAGATCAAAGAAGAACACATGATGAATTTTCGAAAATTAGAGAAAAATTAAAAAGATGCAATTGACACCAAACTTAAAATTTGACACAAGACTCAAACAAGAAACACAAAATTTTTGGTTTTTTTATGGTTTTATTAGTTTTTTTTGTATTTTTCGAAAATTAATTTGGAAAAAGAAAAATAAGAATTTCAAAATTTTAAATAAGAATTCCAGGATTCATGCATTGTTAGTCTAAAGCTCCGGTCCAAAAGATTAGACATGGCTTAATAGCCAGCCAAGCTTTATGTGAAAGCTTCGGTCCAAAAGATTAGACATGGCCAAATGGTCAGCCAAGCTTCAGCATAGAAATACAGACATACAACAGCCAAATAGATCGGAATCCAAAGAGGCTCTTGCAAAGATAAGTGGAAACCTCGGTCCAAAAGATTAGACATGGCTTAACAGCCAGCCAGGATTCAACATATCTCATGAAACTCTAGAATTTGTTCTTAAAAACTCTGAACAACAAATTTTTTTTTTGGATTTTTCGAAAACTATATATATACGTCAGTTGTCCAAACTCGAAAAACCCCGGCAACGGCGCCAAAAACTTGGTGCACAAAATTGTGATTCACAATTTTTACAACTCCGGTGCAACTAACCAGCAAGTGCGCTGGGTCGTCCAAGTAATAAACCTTACGTGAATAAGGGTCGATCCCACGGAGATTGTCGGCTTGAAGAAAGCTATGGTCATCCTTGTAAATCTCAGTCAGGCGGATTTAAATGGTTATGAGGTTTGAATAATTAAAAGATAAATAAAACAGAAAATAAAGTAAAGTTACTTATGTAATTCATTGGTGGGAATTTCAGATAAGCGTATGGAGATGCTTTGTTGCTTCTGAATCTCTGCTTTCCTATTGCCTTCTTCCAACCATGCATTACCTCCTTCCATGGCAAACTGTAAGATCCTCTCAGTGAAAATGGTCCTCTACGGTTTTTGCACGGCTAATCAACTGTCAGATTTCTCGTCTCGGATGAAAAATACCAGGTACAGCTACCGCATGGCTAATCATCTGTCAGTTCCCACTAGCGTTGGAATAGGATCCATTGATCCTTTTGCACACTGTCACTTGTGCCCAACATTCGCAGGTTTGAAGCTCTTTACAGTCATCCCTTCCCGGATCCTACTCAGAATACCACAAACAAGGTTTAGACTTTCCGGATCCTAGGAATGGTTCCCAATTATTCTAGCCTATACCACGAAGGTACTAATCTCATGGACTCGGTCTGTGTATTAGATATCCAAGAAAATATACTCCAGCTGTCGTTCAATGACTATGTTGAACATCATGTAGACCGCTTTGTGGTTATCAGGCACGCGGATCTTGGCTAAGCGAGTAATGAAGATTAGGTGATTGTCACGGGTCACCCCTTCATTCTGACTTAACTGAATTAAGTACGAGAGTATATCTTGGAGAAGAAGTAGGCGTGAATTGAGTAGAAAAACAATAGTACTTGCATTAATTCATGAAGAACAGCAGAGCTCAACACCTTAATCTATGGGGTGTAGAAACTCCACCATAGAAAATACATAAGTGAAAGGTCTAGGCATGGCCGTGAGGCCAGCCTCCAAACATGTACAACTCTATGATAGTTCGAAAAAGACTCCCAAAGATGTAAAATAAACCACTAAAAGTAGTTTTTATACTAAACTAGTAACTAGGGTTTACAGAAATTGAGTAACTAAGTGTAGATAATACAGAAATTCACTTCCGGGGCCCACTTGGTGTGTGCATGGGCTGAGCATTGAAGCTTTTTCGTGCTTAGGCTGTTCCTGGAGTTAAACGCCAGCTTTGGTGCCAGTTTGGGCGTTTTACGCCAGAATTTTAGGCTGACTTTGGACACCAGTTTGGGCTATCAAATCTCGGGCAAGGTATGGACTATTATATATTTCTAGAAAGCCCAGAATGTCTACTTTCCAACGTAATTGAGAGCGTTCCAATTGGGCTTTTGTAGCTCCAGAAAATCTACTTCAAGTGCAAGAGGGTCAGAATCTATCAACATCTGCAGTCCTTTTTCAGCCTCTGAATCAGATTTTTGCTCAGGTCCCTCAATTTCAGCCAGAAAATACCTGATATCATAGAAAAACACAAAAACTCATAGTAAAGTCCATAAATGTGATTTTTGAATAAAAACTAATAAAAATATAATAAAAAATAACTAAAACATACTAAAAACTATGTAAAAACAATGCCAAAAAGGGTATAAATTATCCGCTCATCAAGCACCTAGTAGTGTTTGGGCGCATTTTACTAAAAGTTCTCCTCATGAAGCTTGCTGCAACTATTGTAAAAAAAATATGCATGCAATAGTTCTAGTCATGGTACAACAAACTTGCATAAACATTTAAGAATTTGCACAAAAGGATAATTGCACTTAGTTATCAAGACTCATTTTATTTGTTGGCGCTTGAGTCTGAAGGAGGACCTCCTGATGCTAATGATTGGAAGAGGGCACGTGTGTTTGTGAAGTTCTTGAAAATATTTTATGATGTAACTCTTACTTTTTCTGGTTCTTTGAATGTTACATGTAATAATTTTTTCAATAAGTTGTGTGATATTCAAAAAACTTTGAATAAGTGGAGAAAGAGTAATGATGTTGGTTTGCAAAAGATGGCGACACAAATGAAAGTGAAACCAGACAAATATTGGGAGGGTGACGGGATAAATTACTTTCTCTTTGTGGTTGTTTTTCTTGATCCTCGTTACAGGTATGAGTATGTTGAATTTTGTCTTAATTGGGTGTATGGGTTGAATCAAGCCTAAGATATGTTGAAAAAATTAAAGGATATCATTCATAAGTTGTTTGAGTATTACTCCATGATATATCCCCTTCCGGATGATAGTTCTTCTGGTAGTTTTAATTCTAGCAAGGCCTCTCATGATCATGGGGTTGGTGGTGAAAATGCAAATGAGGAAGAAGATGGCTTCGTAGATGAGTTTAGAATGAGCGTTAAAAAAAAGCAAGGTGAGGTCAAAAGGAATGAATTGGAAAGATACATGGAAGATGATGTTGAGAATAACATTCCCAGTTTTGACATTTTGCGTTGGTGGAAATTGAAATCAATGATGTATTATGCTCTTGCTCACATAGCTAGGGATTTGTTGGCTATTCCCGTCTCTACCATGTCTTCTGAGTCGGCATTTAGTACTAATGGTCGTGTGCTTGACCAATTTAGAAGCTCATTAAGTCCTTCTACTGTTGAGTCTCTAATTTGCTCACAAAATTGGTTGAAGACTCAAGAGAAGATGTATGACTTAAAGCAAGAACTTGAGGACCAAGAAAAACTTAAATTAGGTAATTATTTTTAATTTTTATTTCTTTAAATTATTATGTAATTGTTGTTATTGTTGAGTCTCTAATAATAATTTAATTACTGTTAATGTAGAACTTTCAGCTTTAACAATATCTAATCAAGCCATTGGAGTTGATGCTGTTTATAACAATTTGAGGTTAACATTTTCTCACTAATTATTTATTTGTTGAATTACTTTTAATTAATCAATTTTATATATTGATATTAGCTAATTATATGCTGATTTTTTGAAGGTCACAACTCCTCTCTTGAATATGCTTGGTTGATGGAGTGAAGGATTATGGAGTGAAGACTTTGAAAACTAGACAAATATTTCTATTGCACTTTTGTATTTAGCTTCTAATGTTTAGATTTTAATGTGTTTTGGTTTTAGCTTCTTTCAAAGATTATTCACTAGACTTTTGTATTTAACTTCTAATATTTATGTTGCACATTTATATTTTTATTAGACAAGATTATGATTATTCACTATTAATATGTTTGGATTTTGATGAGTTTAGTTTTTAATGTATTTGGTGTTTAATATTGTATTTGTTGAATTATTAAGATAAAAATTTACCAATTTAATTTTTTTTATGAATTTCAAAGTGATCGGGTATAAGCATAAAAAAACATAAATCCGAACCAAACCAAACCAATTACTTTTTGATCGGTTCGGTTCTAATTTTACCTTGAACCCGAACCAAACCGACCCGTGCTCACCCCTTGCAGCACTAAAAAAAATTGCCTATCCTGTAGATTCCGCGTACGTGGACCTTCACAAGCGACGCGGCCATTCTCTTTGAGTTTGGTGTCTCGCGTACGCGTTGAATTTCTGAAGGGTTGCATACGCGAAGGTTAGCACGTGACGCGAGACTTGTCTTCGGGTCGCACACCCGCGTACGCGGACCCCTATTTTCCGAAACATAAATTTTAGTTTTTTTAAAATATTCCTCCAGCTTTCAAAACTCTTATAACACTTGTATAAAGCCTAATAATTGGTTGATGCACAGAAACTTGTCTCTCAACAAATTTCCTTTTGGCAAGTATACCGAATGGTCGTCAAGTAATAATTCACAAAAGAGTGAGGTCGAATCCCACAGAGATTAATGGATTAAGCAATCAATAGTTGATTAATTATCCTAGTTAGACGAATCATATTGGAGTGATAAGTAACAAGGAAATGTAAATGGCATAAAAGTAAAGAAAGCAAAAAATTGCAGAAAAGTAAAATGGCAAGAAAAGTAAATGTAAGAACTAAAATAAAATGAACATTGGGATCAAGAGATATTACAATCCTCCGGATCGAGTTCATTCTCATCTCTTCCTCAATCAATACATTCATTGATCTCCTTGGCAATCTTAAGTGATTGGATCCCAATTCCTTGGCAATCCAATCTCTCTAAGCTTGAACAATTTCCCAATTCCTTGATTTAATTGCTCATGGGAAGAGATGAAGTTTGGTCGCTGATTATACCACACACATTCATAAATTAAAGTATTAGTAGGATTAAATGTCACAATATCCATCCAAACCCCAACCTAATCCAATGTGAGAGAGCATTTCTAGCATGATTTCCTCATTTCTCTTCCAAGGTTCAGAGAAAATCCAAGTATGAGTAATTTCTCTTCCGAGACAATTACCCAATTGGATGAAGATCGAAAGCTCTCTAGTAAAATCAAGAAAAAAGAAAGAAGAAGAAGAATAAGAACTACAATTGATCCATTGAATCACAATAGAGCTCTCTAACCCAATGAAAAGAGTTAGTTGATCATTGCTCTACCAAAATAGAAAAGAAAGAAAGTGCAGAAAAGTAAAGATGAAGATTTAAACTAAAATTGAAACTTCAAAATTCATAAATGAAAAGTACAAAGAAAAGGAAGAGAAGGAAAAGTGTGTGAGGGGAGGGAGTCCGAAGACCCCTCTTCAATCCCCCCCCGAATTCCAGAATCTCCAATTCCCCGTATGAATTAAATGTTAAAACTAAGGCCTTAATATAGGCTCTCCTAAATTACAAAATGAAATGAAACTAAAAGTAAATTACAATTAAATGAAAATTCCTATTCTAGATGCTTCTTGTGACCTTGATTGGTTGACACTTGTGGGTTTGCTTCCTTGTGGTTGGGTGGTCCTTAAAAGAGAAGTGAATCAAGTTGAGGTCCAGGTGCTAATCGTTAGTGCTACCGTTAGCCACACTAACGCTACAAGTGTGGCATTACTGCTGAAGTTAGTGTGGCTAACGTAACACTTGCTACCCAGTTGGTGTTTTAGGGGCTTAAAAGATGCCTCTTGTTTGTACTCCAATTTCATGCCCACTATAGACTATTATATATCGTTGGAAATTTCTGAATGTCAGATTTCTAACGGAACTGGAATCACCTCGATTGGACATCTGTAACTCAAGTTATGCTCCCTTGAAGGGGACAGGGTTGCTGGCATAGTCGCTGGCGTTATTAGCAAAAGTGAGTGCCAATAACGTTAGCATTCAGGAGATTAATATTGCCAGAATTTGGAGCTCAAACTTAATGTCCACCCCATACTATTATATATTTTTAGAAAGTCCTGGATGTCTACTTTCCAACCCTCTTGGAAGCGCATCATTTGGAGCTCTACAGCTCGAGTTACACTACTTGGAAGGTGAAGAGGTCAGCTGGCCTTACTACAGGTTGATACCATATTCATCTTTGCACTTTCAGGGCAGGTTTTCTCCCTCAAATTTAGTGTCCACCATGTAATGCCATATATGCTTGGAAAGCTCTGGAATCCTACTTTACAATGTCACTGGAATCACATCATTTAGAGCTTTGTGGCTCAAGTTATTCTTGTTTCAAGAAGGCATGGTCAGGCTACCGGGTGAGATTTTGCCTACGCTAGTGTTCACGTTAGTGGCACTAACGTGGCCACTAACGTAGGCCTTCTTTGCTTCGCAAACGTTAGTGGCGTTCACTTTTTCCACTAACTTTCATAGCTGCCTCCTTTCTTCCACGTTAATGCCCACGTTATCTTGGCTTCGCAAATGTTAGTGGCGTTCACTTTTTTCACTAACGTTGGAGTTTCTCTTTCCTTCCACGTTAGTTCCCATGTTAATGTAACTAACGTGGAAACTAACGTGGGTCTTCTTGCCCTTCGCTAACATTAGTGGTGTTTACTTTTACCACTAATGTTCCAAACTTTCGTTCCTTCTACGTTAATGGCCACGTTAGTGGTACTAACGTAGCCACTAACCTAGCTCTTCTCTGCTTCTTGTTACCTGAAATCAATCAAACAAAGTGCATCAAAGTCTTGCTCTTAATCATGAGATCATGCATCATCCATTTTATCATTCAATTCATGCATAATTCTCATGAAATCATTCAAAATTCACAATGTTTGCTTGAATCATGGTATGAATGCATTTTCAACCAAATACTTTCTTATTTCCTAAGAAAATGCATGAAACCAACCTAAAGCATACAAAAAATGGCTAGTAAAACTAGCCAAGATGCCCTAGCATCACAACACCAAACTTAAATCTTGCTTGTCCCAAAGAAAGAACTATGCACAAAGAATTCTCTTAATTGGAATGTATTGAAGAATTGCTTATGATGCCTTAGTGGGTGAAGTGAATAAGTGACAGTGGGGTGAACTCTAATTTGTATGCTTATGCAAGGATTCCAGTGCTCATTAGTCCTTACATTTTGGAAGTCTTAGATCTTAGGACTTTCATTCAAATGATATTATGAAAGTCTCTTTATAGATTGTCACCTTGAAGCAGCACTTATTTTCTAGCTTTTTTTTTTTTGGTTTTTGGCCTCGACTCTAAGTGTCATGTCTCAAAGCGGCTCTTTAGATAAGCTTTCAATCAATACTCCCAAACTAGTTGGTCTAAGGTATTAGGTGTTGAAGCACCCCTTAGGATTTACTTGCTCAAGCCTCTCTCTTTGATACAAATCCACCACAAGCATTTAACTAGGACAATAACTCTTTGATTTCTTGTTTCTTTCTTTTTCTTCCTAGTAATTGATGCTCAGAGCCTTGGGCTTGTTCCTTGTTTTTCTTTTTCTTTTGTTTTCTTTTGTTACTTGATGTGAAAATTTGTGGAAAAATGAATTTCCAAAACACCCAAGACTCACCAGCAAGTATACCGGGTCGCATCAAGTAATAAAACTCACGGGAGTGAGGTCGATCCCACAGGGATTGATGGATCAAGCAACTTTAGTGGGTGATTAGTTTAGTCAAGCTAACATTGAGTGATTTGAGTGACAATTGAAGCCAACAGAATGTAAACTTGCAGGAATTATAAAGTGCAGAAAGTAAAATTGCAAGTAACTTAAAGAGCAAGAAAGTAAAATAGCTGAAACTTAAATTGCAAGAAATGTAAATTTCATTAAATGTAAAAGGGAGTGGGTGCTGGAAATTAAAGAGAACAATAGATCACGCAACTGGAAATTTAAATTGCTGGAAAGTAAACTGAGAGCAATGTAAATAGAGAAGCAAAATTGCAGTAAATCAGAATTTATAGCAATTACAGAGGAATTTAAAATTGTGCAGGAAATGTAAATGAGATTTGCAGCAAGCTTAATGTAAATTAAATTGAAGAACCAAACAGAAAGTGAAATGCAGCTCAATTGCAATAACTAAAGGAAAGTTGAAGATCTCAGGGGTTGGATGAGATTAGAGAACAAGTCTAGATCTCAATTCCTTCCTTGATCCAATAAAGAACAATTTGCAAAAGAAATGAAGATGAAAGCAATAAACAGAGTGTTGATTCAAATCCTTAATTCACTGAAATTTTGTAGAAGAAGAACAAGAGAAATCTTAAAGTGAGAATGAAACAGAATTTCTTCAATTCTCAACCCATGATTTAAAACAAAAATGAAAACTAAGAAAGGGAACTCTCAAATCCTAATGCACGGAAACTTGTCTCTGAACAAATTTTCCTTCGGCAAGTATACCGAATTGTCGTCAAGTAATAACTCACAAAAGAGTGAGGTCGAATCCCACAGAGATTAACGGATTAAGTAATCAATAGTTGATTAATTATCCTAGTTAGACGAATCATATTGGAGTGATAAGTAACAAGGAAATGTAAATGGCATAAAAGTAAAGAAAGCAATAAAGTGCAAAAAAGTAAAATGGCAAGAAAAGTAAATGTAGGAACTAAAAATAAAATGAACATTGGGATCAAGAGATATTGCAATCCTCCGGATCGAGTTCATTCTCATCTCTTCCTCAATCAATGTATTCATTGATCTCCTTGGCAATCTTAAGTGATTGGGTCCCAATTCCTTAGCAATCCAATCTCTCTAAGCTTGAACAATTTCCCAATTTCTTGATTTAATTGCTCATGGGAAGAGATGAAGTTTGGTCACTGATTATACTACACACATTCATAAATCAAAGTATTGGTAGGATTAAATGTCACAATATCCATCCAAACCCCAACCTAATCCAATGTGAGAGAGCATTTCTAGCATGATTTTCTCATTCCTCTTCCAAGGTTCAGAGGAAATCCAAGTATGAGCAATTTCTCTTCCGAGACAATTACCTAATTGGATGAAGATCGAAAGCTCTCTAGTAAAATCAAGAGAAAAGAAAGAAGAATAATAATAAGAACTACAATTGATCCATTGAATCACAATAGAGCTCTCTAACCCAATAACAAGAGTTAGTTGATCATTGCTCTACCAAAATAGAAAAGAAAGAAAGTGCAGAAAAATAAAGATGAAGATTAAAACTAAAATTGAAACTTCAAAATTCATAAATGAAAAGTACAAAGAAAAGGAAGAGAAGGAAAAGTGTGTGAGGGGAGGGAGTCCGAAGACCCCTCTTCAATCCCCCCCGAATTCCAGAATCTCCAATTCCCCGTATGAATTGAATGTTAAAACTAAGGCCTTTATATAGGCTCTCCTAAATTACAAAATAAAATGAAACTAAAGGTAAATTACAATTAAATGAAAATTCCTATTCTAAAAGCTTCTTGTGACCTTGATTGGTTGACACTTGTGGGCTTGCTTCCTTGTGGTTGGGTGGTCCTTGAAAGAGAAGTGAATCAAGTTGAGGTCCAGGTGCTAATCGTTAGTGCTACTGTTAGCCACACTAACGCTACAAGTGTGGCGTTAGTGGTGAAGTTAGTGTGGCTAACGTCACACTTGCTACCCAGTTGGTATTTTTGGGGATTAAAAGATGCCTCTTGTTTGTACTCCAATTTCATGTCCACTATAAACTATTATATATCGTTGGAAAGCTCTGAATGTCAGCTTTCTAACGCAACTAGAATCACCTCGATTGGACCTCTATAACTCAAGTTATGCTCCCTTGAAGGGGATAGGGTTGCTGGCATAGTCGCTGGTGTTATTGGCAAAAGTGAGTGCCAATAACGTTAGCGTTCAGGGGATTAATATTGCCAAGATCTGGAGCTCAAACTTAATGTCCACCCCATACTATTATAAATTTTTAGAAAGCCCTGGATGTCTACTTTCCAACCCCCTTGGAAGCGCATCATTTGGAGCTCTACAGCTCGAGTTACACTACTTGGAAGGTGAAGAGGTCAGCTGGCCTTACTACAGGTTGATACCATGTTCATCTTTGCAATTTCGGGGCAGGTTTTCTCCCTCAAATTTAGTGTCCACCATGTAGTGCCATATATGCTTGGAAAGCTCTGGAATCCTACTTTCCAATGTCACTGGAATCACCTCATTTGAAGCTTTGTGGCTCAAGTTATTCTTGTTTGAAGAAGGCATGGTCAGGCTGCCGGGTGAGATTTTGCCTACGTTAGTGTTCATGTTAGTGGCACTAACGTGGCCACTAACGTAGGCCTTCTTTTCTTTGCAAACATTAGTGGCATCACTTTTTTCACTAACTTTCATAGCTGCCTCCTTTCTTCCACGTTAATGCCCACGTTAGTGGCACTAACGTGGCCACTAACATGGGTGTTCTTGGCTTCCAAACGTTAGTGGCATTCACTTTTTCCACTAACGTTGGAATTTCCCTTTCCTTCCACATTAGTTCCCACGTTAATGTAACTAACATGGAAACTAACGTGGGTCTTCTTGCCCTTCGCTAACGTTAGTGGTGTTTACTTTTACCACTAACGTTCCAAACTTTCATTCCTTCCACGTTAATGGCCACGTTAGTGGTACTAACGTAGCCACTAATGTGGCTCTTCTCTGTTTCTTGTTACCTGAAATCAATCAAACAAAGTGCATCAAAGTCTTGCTCTTAATCATGAGATCATGCATCATCTATTTTATCATTCAATTCATGCATAATTCTCATAAAATCATTCAAAATTCACAATGTTTGTTTGAATCATGGTATGAATGCATTTTCAACCAAATACTTTCTTATTTCCCAAGAAAATGCATGACACCAACCTAAAGCATACAAAAAATGGCTAGTAAAACTAGCCAAGATGCCCTGGCATCATTGGTCTTTGGGTAGTGAAGTGTGGTATAAGGATGAAAGTAAGTATCTTGTTGATGAAGAAAGAGGTAAAGTAAATGATGATAATGGCAGAAGTACTATTTATTTAATGAGTTGGATGGCCATATTGATAATGAATCGTGGCTGGTAATGATTATATGAATTTGAATGATTATGTGATTTGTTGCACTTCCAATATCAGAGATACGAGTTTTCCTGGGTGAAAGCAGTGGCTTGCCACCATGTGCTCCAGGTTGAGACTCGATAGTCTGCTGACCCTATGTCGTATGTGTGGATGGACACTTATACCTTTCTGGATGAGCTCACCCCCGTGGATATACACCAGTGTGTGTTATATGATTATGAATGAGTATGATTTGAGATTTGGGGATGCACGACAGAGGGACAGTCTAATGGTTAGTTACTAGGACTTGTCGGGTTGACTCTATAACCGACAAATGAAACTCATCAGCCATAGAACATGCATGCATCATATGCATCTATGTGTTTATTTGGTGTGCTTGTTTTGAAATGCCTAATTGATCACATAAACTACTTGCTTCCTATTTATCTTTTATTTATATATATATATATATATATATATAT